>NC_056725.1:1679338995-1679346495 GCF_019279795.1 Protopterus annectens | reverse complement strand
GACCACATGGTTGTCAAATGAGAGATTGCTATCAACTTGGGTCCCCAGGTCCCTAATTACTTCTTCTGTACTTAATGGATTACCACCTATGTGGTAATTTGTGGGCACTTTGTTTTTGCCAAAGGGGATGACTATACACTTTTTGGCATTTAGCTTGAGGCCATGGCTCTGGCACCAGTTGTCTGTTTCTATGAGGCCCTTTTGGAGGATGCTTGTGTCGGCTGGAAAGTCGATTACGGCGCCCAGTTTGCAGTCATCAGTGAACTTGGTCAGCCACAGTCCTTCCGTGTTGGCCTGTACCTCCGAGAAATATATACCAAACAAGAGAGGTCCCAGGACTGAGCCTTGTGGGACACCACTTGTAACTGGTTTGGAGTCTGACATGGCTCCAGCAATTCTAACCATGTGGGTTCTGTCCTTGAGCCAGTTTGCAATCCATCTAGTGACATAGGGGTTTATATTTAAGCTGGTGAGCTTATCTATAATGCCCGAGTGGGGTATTGTATCAAAGGCTTTTGTGAGGTCCAGGTAGACTGTGTGGACCACCTTCCCCTCGTCAATGGCCTTGGTGACTGTTTCAAAGAAATCAACCATGTTTAAGAGGCAGGATCTGCCCTTAACAAAGCCAAACTGGGTAGGATCCAGTGTCTGTAGGTCCCCAATATCTTTATTTATGAGGTCCATGATGATCCTTTCCATAGCTTTGCAGACCAAGCTAGTCAGGCTTATGGGGCGATAGTTTCCAGGATCCGTTGAGGCACCACCTTTATGGAGAGGGACCACTGTTGCTGTACGCCACTCTTTGGGCACATATCCTGTAGTAAGGCTGAGATTGAACAGTAGTTTTATGTTTGGGTTTAGCTCTTCTTGGAGTTCATGTAGGATGCAGCCCGGGACACCGTCTGGTCCCATTGATGCTGTGTTTTTTGCTTTGGAGAGGGCGGCTCTTACCTGAGCATCTGAGATGTCACGGGGGCAGCACTCTGCTGGGATAGATATTTGCCCTTTTGGTGGGGAGGGGGGGGGAGTTTGCGCTGAAGCTGTCCGCTAGGATGTTGGCAATGTCTGTGGGTTCAGTGTATTTTTTGTCATTTTGGACTAATTCTGAGCATATCTGGGAATTACCACCCAGGTTCCTAACATAACTAAAGAAAGCCTTGTGGTTATCCTTAGTGTCCTGTGCAATTTTTCTCTCGAAGCTGGCCTTAGACAATTTTATGAGTGCCCGTAGTTTTTTGCTAATACTGATCAGTGATGCCTTCCCTTTTTGGGATTTTGCTCTATCATTTAGTAGCTTCCTCCTTCTATTGTATAGTTTGTTTATGGCTGGGGTCCACCAGACAGGACATCTGCCTTTGGAGGATTGGGTCTTGGTTTTATTTGGGATCACATGATCCATGCATTCCTGAAGGTGTTCATAGAATGCGTTTATAAAGGATTCTGCGGTCTGGGTCGTATTTTCAACAGGCCCGGGGGCTTTGAAGGATTCCACCTCGGTTTTGAGGAGTGTGAAATTTGCTTTAGAGAAGTTTTTCACTGTGGTTTTCTGGGCAGGGGGTGGGGTCAGGATGTGAATATCCAGTGAGATTAGTTTATGGTCTGATCTTACCAGTGAGGGATACACTTCTGGTCTGGAGCATAGAGTCCCCATGTTGGTGATGATCAGGTCCAGTATGTTTTCCCCTCTTGTGGGAGTGGTAACAAGTTGTTCCATAGCATCTGAGTTTATAAATTCTAGGAACCTTTGGGCTAGGGTGTTGGAGCTAGAGTAATGCTCCCAGTCTATGTTTGGGTAGTTGAAGTTGCCCAATATAATGGTGTTTGGAGAGACCTTCATATTTTCCAGTGTTCTCAGAAAGGCCGAGTGGGGTTCCTGGGTTTGGGAGGGTGGTCTGTAGCAGGCTATAAACTGGAAGGCAGTTTTACCCACTGTTAGTTGCACATTTATTTATTTTATTTTTATTTATTTTACATTTGTTGACCGGGCTAGTCTGGCTGGATACATGTCCATTTTCAGCAGAGGCCCGAGGAGAAAAGCTCCACTATATACTAAGTACATTACATAAAAAATTGACTGCTCTAAGATATAGCTAAATCAGAAATTACAAAAACAAAAAGAATGAAAGATAATTTCAAAGAGAAACAAGTTTACAATATGCAGTTCATTAAATATCAACAATTGTACAAAATGTACATACTTAAATCTCACCAGTAAAAGGAACAGAACTGAATAGGGTAGAGATGAAAAGAGTGGAGGAGAAACAGAGTAAGAGAAAAAGGTTAGTCAGGTGTACTGCAGGAACAAAGCCAATGATTTTGGAAGTACAGTTTAATTTTCTGTTTGAAAAGTGGCAGGGATGTAGTCAGAGTTATGTCACAAGGTAAGAGATTCCAACTTCTACCTATTGTGTTAGTGAATAGAGAATCACCTGCTGTGTTGTTTGCCTTTATAGATTTTGTCATGAGTTTACTAGAGGAGCGAAGTGAGTTAAGATTGTTGTAAGGGATTAGAAGTTGAGAGAGTATTGGGGTGTTGTCAGGTAGGTGTAATATGTTGTGGGCAATAGTGAGTTGAGGAATTATAAGGTAGTTTTGAAATTCAAGCCAGCCTAGTTGTTTTAGGTTTATACAATGGTGGGTCCTAAAGGGGTTACTAGTGGCGAAGCGAGCTATGTTGTTATAGCAAGTAGCAAGTTTGTTAAGATTAATTTTCTTAAGGTTTGTATAAATAGGGGAAGCATATAGGAGAGTTGATAAAAGATGAGATTGTGCAATCTTGGTTCTAGTTGCCGTGGTTAGAAAAGGTTTGATACGATATAGGGATCCTATTTTTCTGTTAACTAACCTGATGTTGTTGTTGATGTGCTGATCGAAGGAGAGATTATTGTCAATGGTTATTCCTAAAAGTTTTGTAGTTGGATCAGGTGAGATGATAGTACCATTATTTGAGGAAATGGTAAAGTTTAAAGGGGGGGACCGAGTGGTGGGGGAGAAGAGGAGGAGTTTTGTTTTTTTGGCATTTAGTAGGAGAAACCGTCTAGAAAACCAAGTTTCTACAGTATTAAAGGTATTTTGGGTCAGTGAGATCAGTTCAGTAGAGGATGGTGCCAAGCAGATAAGGGTTGAATCATCTGCGTATTGTATGCAGGTTGCTTGTGGGATTGCAGTCTGAAGATCATTAATAAAGAGGGAGAACAGAAGTGGACTAAGAATGGAGCCCTGGGGAACTCCGATGGAAATGGGCAAGAGTGATGAGATATGGTTTTCCCATATTACTGCTTGTTGTCTGTTGTCAAGATAAGATCTAAACCAATTAATGGCGAATTTATCACAAGAGAGAGATTCAAGAATGTTAATTAAGAGAGAGTGGTTGACCATGTCGAAAGCTTTGGAGAGATCAATGAAAAGAGCGGAAGAGAGAGTATTGTTGTTTCGATTTTTGTTGATAGTATCTACAAAGGAAAGAAGGGCAGTGGTGGTACTGTGGTGAGGTCTAAAACCATGCTGACAGTTTGCTATTATGTTGTGAAGAGAGAGATAGTGCACAAGTTGCTGATGAATACATTTTTCCATGATTTTTGCTAGGGGTGAGAGAAGGGCAATTGGTCTAAAGTTGGAAAGGTCAAGGGAGTTATCACCTTTATGTAGTGGGATAATATAGGAGACTTTCCAGATGTCAGGGATGGTTCCCTCTTGGATAGTTCTGTTTATAAGTAAGGATATAGGATATGCAATTTCTTTGGCAGCTTTCTGAAGGAAAAGAGAAGGGAGCTTGTCAGCAGAAGGGGTACAAGGTTTCAGTTTTTGAATGAGTCTGTAGATGAAAGAAGTAGATATAGGTTTTAGAGAGAAGTTGTAGGAGGAGTTAGCTATATTAGTTGGAATATAAGAATTGTTGGTGTTCATTTGTTTGGCTAGGGATTGAATAGTTTCAGAGAAAAAAGAGTTGAATGCATTAGCAGTCTGGAGAGGGGTTTCTGGGTCAGCATTGAGTGGGGAAGGAGTTTTAGCAATTCCTGGGGAAAGAAGTCTATTTACTGATGACCAGAATTGTTTAGAATTGTTAAGATGGGTTTCCTGAAGTTCACAGTAGAAGTTTTTCTTGTCAGAGATTATTGATTTCTTAGCCAGATTTCTAAGCTGGTGGAAATGAACTAAATCAGGGTTTTGTCTATGGCATCTCCATTTTGTCCATGCTTTGTTTCTAGTATGAATGAGTTTTTTAGTATCGTTGGTAAGCCATGGGGCTGTTTTGGTCTTTACTCTAATAGAACATTCTGGAGCATGTGTATCCAGTATGGATAAGAAGGTAGTATTAAAGAATAAGACTGCCTCCTCCAGGGGAAGTGATTTTAAGCAATTCCAATTGCATGCTCTCAGTTCAGCTTGAAAAAGGTCTATGTTAAAATGCTTGATAGAACGAATTAGCCTTGTATTTGGGAGGTTAACAAATTCTGACTTTTGTCTAGTAATGTAGGTTAGGGAGTGGTCGCTGATATCGTCTGGCATAGTACCTACTTTATACTGTTTGTTGACTTTATTTGTGAGTATCCAGTCTAATATACTCTCTTTCTTACTGGGCTTATTGATTCTTGTAGTTGAGGTAATAGTTTGGGTGAAACCATGTAGGTTAATATGAGAGGAGGGATTGTCAGCATTAATAGTGTTCCAATCTATGTTAATGTCGCCAAGAATTATGGTTTCTTGGGGGTAGGTGGTAGAAACCCAGCTAAGAAAGTCTTCTAATATTGGAATGTTATTACCTGGAGGAAGATACAAGCAAATAAAGTAAATGGCTTTTTTGGCATTAAGTTGGAGTTTAATAATGATGGCTTCTATTTTGCTATCTTGGTTTGGACATGCTGGTTGAGTAGAGATGTTAAGTTGATTTTTGAAAAGTATTGCTACTCCACCACCCTTACATTTTAAGCGGTCATGTCTTACTATATTATAACCTTGGGGTATAATCTCCGAGTCTTTTGTGCCTGGGTTTAGCCAGGTTTCAGAGAGGCAAAGAATGTCAAAAGAGTGGATATCTAAGAGGGCATGGATGAAGGGTATTTTCTTATTTATGCTTTGAATGTTAAGGTGTCCTATGAGGAAGTTATTATTGAGGTTAGGTGAGCAGTTTTGGGGAGGATGGGAGATAGGGCCAGGGTTGGGGTGGATGTCACCATCTTGTAGTGTAGGATTAACTAGTTTAGTTAAATAGTTGCTCTTTAGAAATGTTAGAGGTTTTGTTTTTTTGTCTGATTGTAGTAGGTAGGTAAGGTGATGTAGTCTGTGGAATTTAGATAGATGATAGCTAGGGGTAGAATTAACATTAGAGTGTGATGTGAAAGTGAATATAGTAGAAGTGTGTTTTTGTGAGGAGTTATGATAGTTGTTAAGTGAAATTTCAAAGAAGGTGAGATGGTATGTTGAGAGAAGGGTGGTCAAGAGTAAGACTGAGAGTATAGGCATAGTTGGTAGGTAGGGAGTCATTATTTAGTAATCCGAGAAGTGAGGAGGAAAGAGGACAATACAAAGGAGAGAGAATGAGTGTGGTAAGCAAGAGAGGGGGTAGTATATCTATTTAAAAAATGTTGGTGAATAAGAATTGGATTCTGTAGGGAGTAAAGAATGATAAGACTGGAGAAGAAAGAGAAGGGGTAAAGAGAGAAGTACATGAAAAAGAGAAAGGTAATATAAGAATTAAGGTAATAGGGCAAAGAAAGAGAAGGGGGGAGTGGAAGGGGTGTGTTAAGGCTTGGTAACAATTTGGCGGGAAGGAGAGGGATAGGATAGGAGGGATAGGGGTGTGGCTGTAGAGCTATAAGACTGGGACCCCTGGGGGTGGGTGGGAATTGGGGGTAGGGTGGGGAGCGGAGTGAGCCCGCAGGGCGAATGGAACGGGTTACAGCCAATAAGGAGAGATGAGGAAGGAGACAATCAGCTAAATAGGTAAGGAAGGTGGGATACGAATGTAGCTAAATAGAAGGGGTAGTATAGAAGCCAGAGAGCACCAGTGATGAAAAAAGTGTCAGGTAAGAGGAGGTTAGCATAA
Organism: Protopterus annectens; assembly: GCF_019279795.1. NCBI lineage: Eukaryota > Metazoa > Chordata > Ceratodontiformes > Protopteridae > Protopterus > Protopterus annectens. The sequence continues at coordinate 1,679,340,449 of NC_056725.1, read as the reverse complement.
AAGCATACAGTAGGAGAAGTGGAGAAGAGGGTAAACTGTAGAAGAAGGGGAGGTTACTGATGTACAATAGTAAAGCTATGACAGAGTTAGGTGGATAATAAGGTAAAGTAGAGGTTAAAAGGAGGAATGGAAAGACCAAATCCTAGCTATGTAGCCTGACAAGGACTAGTTAAAGCCATACAGTGCAGGAGAGAGGGAGCCAAGGTGGGAGTGGACCACCTACAGTATAGTATAAGTAAGGAGGAGGGAGAGGGGGGAAAACTGAAGTAAGACAGTAGAGAGGTAGAGGGAAATAAAAATATGGCTGGGAGAGAACAGTTTACGCTAGGATTGGGAGGGCTAAGAAAGGGTGGTACTGGCTGCTGGAGACTAAGGCACAGGCAATTTAAACAACTCTATAGGAAGACCTGGTAGGACCCCAGTTATATGAACATTACAGAGAGGGGGTAGTATATCTATTTAAAAAATGTTGGTGAATAAGAACTGGATTCTGTAGGGAGTAAAGAATGATAAGACTGGAGAAGAAAGAGAAGGGGTAAAGAGAGAAGTACATGAAAAAGAGAAAGGTAATATAAGAATTAAGGTAATAGGGCAAAGAAAGAGAAGGGGGGAGTGGAAGGGGTGTGTTAAGGCTTGGTAACAATTTGGTGGGAAGGAGAGGGATAGGATAGGAGGGATAGGGGTGTGGCTGTAGAGCTATAAGACTAGGACCCCTGGGGGTGGGTGGGAATTGGGGGTAGGGTGGGGAGCGGAGTGAGCCCGCAGGGCGAATGGAGCGGGTTACAGCCAATAAGGAGAGATGAGGAAGGAGACAATCAGCTGAGCTATTTATTTTTTATTCTTGCTAACAGTTCTGTTGACTTATTTTACAGTCATATATTTAACACAATCTGGGACATTGCATTACAAATGTATTAAATATAAATAAACAAAGCACAAAGCCTTTGTGATGGTATGAGATTTGCAATAATATACTCAGTCCAGTGTGCTTAGTCACTCAGGTTTTACCCTTTTAACCAGATACTAGCAGTTTTGTGTAAATGTCAATACAATGCACACATTAATTATGTATTACTGTTATAATTATAATGTATGATCATTGGGTAAGTAGTTTGTGCTCCAAACTGTGTTGTACTGAAAGTTCTGAGATAAATCACTAAATAACAAGGGATATGGCCCTAGAGCATACCTCCATATGCTGTTTTCCATTTGAAAAAGTGACCTTTAATCGTGATCCTCAATGTTTATTCAGAGAGCCAATTAACATCCTACTTAATTACATACGGGATATTATTATTATTAATAGCAGTATTATTTAGATTAATACTAATCCAGTTACATAGTTATGATGTGAAATGCTTTTAAAAGCCTTTTAGCAGTCTACATAGGTTACTGCAGGGCATTCATGGCCTTGCTATCATAGGGTCATAGGATCATATGGGAGTCTGAGCAAC
>NC_056725.1:1679291495-1679336495 GCF_019279795.1 Protopterus annectens | reverse complement strand
TATAGGTAGGATGAGCCATGTTTCATGAAAACAATGATTGTTGTGAAATAACGTATTTTCTCTATCTGTTTTCTTTTTTATTTATCTATTTCAAAATTTTTTTTTTATTCTTAATGGTCAGTGAAGGGAAATATGGCTCAGATCTGGACTTTGATGGTGAAATTATATTGTTTAAAAATGTCTGCTTTGCTTTGCTAAATAAAATATATTGTTTACAGTCTACTGCAGCCAGCTTTACTGACACTGGTAGACCATAGCAGTATATGTTACATATACTAAGGTTGCTGGTTATGGTTTTGTAGGTGAGCTGTGCCCTTTCATCCCTAATATGGGAACTTTGCTCCCATACCTCTGAGCCTTAATCAAATGTTCCCCTTTTCTCAGAGTTAGTGCATTCTCGGAAGTAACATACTTAGAGGTTAGGGGTGTGAGGGCAGTGCCCCCACATCATGGGCTATAATGTACAAGAGGGTACAACTGTCACACAAATGCTATTTTTTAATTCCTTACTATTCTGGTAATTAACAGCACTGGTAAGGTGTCATTGGGTAGTTAGGTTGCAGTACACCCAACTTCAACTCTATTTAGTATGCCCATTTTAAAAGTGATGAAAAGTATTATATATAGATAGATATACATTATTTATTTATTTTTGCTCTAGTTTTGCATCATTGCTGCACTGACCATTTAAAAAAGCCTTGAACTGGTCATACTGACCCATTAACTTCCATTTAGAAAGAGTTTGTTGGATCATTTCTTCTTTGGGGGTGAGGGTTAAATGGCTTGGGAGAGATTCCATTTACATGGGGGAATGTTTTTCTTTTTACTTTTAAGTCCTAGCTCCACTGCACATGCTTAGCTGCCAAATCAGACTGGGGCATACAATGTGTATCAATGAGGGCATGTCACTAATGAGTGACAGAACCCTTCAAGAATGCCCTACCCCCTCCCTCTGAAGCCAGTGCTCCCATGTAGTTTCCAGTCTCTAATGAGACCTGTAACATGAAACCATGGATCCTATGCATTCGATCCACACCAAACTGACTATGCTGTATCTTTCCTCCCTTCCCCCTGCTAGCTGTAACAAGTGTTTGGATCTTAGTCAGTGCTTTATTCTTATAGATCAAAGAAGGTGGCTAGAGATGAAAGTGATTTCTAAGAACTTTGTACGTGCTCTGTATTGTTAAAGATTTTCCATTTTATTATGAAACAAACCCTATTGGCCTACTATATTGAATGATGAAAATTCTTTCCTCCAGTCTTAGCTTGTTCGTATCTCTCTCTTAGTCTTCAGGTTGTCTCTGAAAAGTAGATGAGGTTACTACTATGTGAAACGTTCTGACATATATTTCCACTTGGATGCTACTTTCATGATCAGAAGTACCAATAAGAGGGAAGTCTTTCACTTTACAGATATACTATGTGCACTTGTCTAGAAGTAAAGCTAAAATATTGGACCTCCTTGTAGGGACCTTATATATTTATCATGGAAGGTGACTGCTATCAAAATGAAGGATAGAATTTTTATATGCATTAGAGCTGTTAAAATGAAGCCCATTTGATGATAAGATATTTAAAGTCACTCATTTTTAAAGCAAAATTTGTTATTAATAGATGTTCAGTTTATGTACATCAGTATTAATATTTAAACATCTGTAGCAAACTGTTCTTTAAACTGGTAGGCATACTGCCCTTTATTGACATTTGAATTATATCTGAGTTCATATGTTCAAAGGTTCATAGGTATATACTAGGCTAATGACCACCAGGACCTTTATAAGCCTAGCCGTAAATCCAATCCAATTGTCTCTTTACGTATCATGGGCATTTATTAGGAGGGGATATGTTAAGAAGTTTCTAGAAGTTATGTAGGGGTATGTTAGTTTGGACATTATTGTCTGCCTCTGTCTATCAGTGACATGGGAGCCAGACCCAGGGTGAATTTCTGATTTCCCATCCACTGGTCAGGTTTACACATAAATAAAGTTAGGGATGGACTCTGTTTCACGTGGGTGGGAAGCCTGTTTCAGAGCATGGAGATCCTCTGAGACACATATCTGCCTCACCAACATATTTTGTGTCACAAGCAAATTTAAATCCTTGGATCTAGTGGTTCTAATGCTGTTTATTTTGTGGAAGTGCAAAATGTACAATTAGAGCTGGATCTGAGGATGACTTGTATGCAAGGCATAGACTGCCCTTCAGTAACCTGTACGAGACAGACTAAAGAGATAACACTTTAAGGCTATCTACTTGTATTGGCCATCATTTCAATAGATTAACTAACTTATGGGATCTTGATGACTGGAGAAAATTAAACATAGACAGATACTCCGTCCTCACCAATATCTGTTTTACAATTAATTATTCCTGGTGTATCTTAAAATAGCTAATATATCGGAGGAAGACCTAAACCAGGTCTTGATTGCTACACATATTGAAATGTTGGCTAATACAAGTATAGAACACAATTCACTAAGCTTATTCCTCAGGCTTCTAGCATTTGTTATTAATATGTTGCTGAGGTGACCATGAGCACAGACAGCCCTTTGATAGCTAGGGAGTACCAGAAAAATAATATATTGCACTCTCGTTGTCTGTTAAATTCATATTATTGGTTAAATTTCCCAACAGTTTTCTCCCAATAAGTAAAATCTTCATTTCTTTTTGGAAATACCTCTGCCTCAACCCGCAATTAAATTAGACAGCCTTGTTAAACAGAGAGTATCCAGATCCTGCTGAAGGGAGAATTTCACCAAAACTGAAATTATACTTTAAAAGGATTAAAATGTTAGGAAGATCAACTGTCCTTTTTTACTTGCAGAAAGGACATTTTCCTCAGTCTGCCATCCATATGGATAATTTTCCACCTAAACCTGTTAGACTAGTATAACTTCTTGAGGGATAAAAGGTATCATCTCTTCGTATCCCTGACTAGGAAATAACTGTTGTCATATTATTATCTTTCCTATCTACCTACCTATCTAGGAACTTAAGCATGAAGCCACCGGTCATTAAAATATTTTTCCCTCTCAGTGGACAAGTATACATGTTATTAGATATATTGTCAGAGCTTTGCTGTCCACCAGGATCAGGGGAATAACACTATCTTAAAGAGCTCTTCTTTTTGAGCACATGATATCACGGAATAACTTGTGTCTACATCTCTTTTTACTGAATCTAGGGATAGTAGTATCAGAGAAGACTATTTGAAAGGAGATAATCTGTAGAACAGGCCAGATAAAAAATGATTCCTCATTTGCTTGATTAGCCTGTTTTCAGGACTAATGACTATTACAATAGTCTCTCTATCTCCAAATGAATGAGAAGTCGATATATGGTCCATATCCAGGCCATTCTCTTCACTATAAGAGATTAGATTTATATCATCAGTATTATTAATACCCTTGCTGTGTTTGTTACTTGCATGAATTATGGCATCTTTAACTAAAATAAAAAATGACCAGAGTCAGGTATAAAAGACCCAACTTTAATGCAACAAACTACTGAAGCTCTTCAGCTCCTCGGCATAAAGGCCTTTCAAGAGACAAAGAAAAAAAGCACACTTAAACAATTAAATACATCATCACATTAAAAAATCAATCAGAATTATAATTGAATTAAACAATCAATTAAAAGAGTCATCAATAACCCCCATTCACAAAAACACTTTCCAGTCGCATTCTGAATTTCAACCGTTGGGGGTCAGCGTTCCATATTTCAAAATAAATAAACTCTCTTTAAAAAGTAATTTTTGTTTTAGATCCACATCCATAAAAACTTTCACTTTTTCTAAAATGGTGCCCTGAAGATACTTTTCATTGCCCCCATGACAGAGGGAAAAATGCATGGCAACCGAACTTTCCACGTTTTGATTTCTAATATCCCTCTAATATTCTAAAACCTGGTTCTAAATGACCTTTTTGTTTCTCCTATATAGAAAAGATTACATGGACATCTAAGGGCTTAAACTACCCCTTCTGTGCCACAATTATACAGTTCTCTAGGTGTATAAATAATGTCATTTATTCTTTCAAAAAATGGACTATTTGTGTGCATCCAGAACAATGCTTGCAAGGAATAGTACCTACTCTCTTCACCCCCATACTAATATTTAAAACTGGTGTGGTATAATAACTTGCATCCCCTCTTATAAGAAAAACACAATCTACCGGGCAACAAACAAGCCAAACTCTTGTCCTTCAATAAAAAATCCCAGTAATGCTTTACAATATTAAAATAATATCAGAAAAATTTGTATATTCTGTAACAAAATAGATTACTTTATTTTCCTTGTTTCTTTGTTCACTTATTCTATTACTATCCCAGTTATTACTTCTAACCACATTATAACTTTTATCTTGGATTAACTGGTTATCTAATAATTTAAGTGTATCCTGAGTACTTGGCATTTTATAACCCTGTTGTCTAAACTGAGCACATTTTTTTAAAAATTCAGCCTCAAGAACCTGTTCTTCATTACAAAGTATTTTTATACAAAGGAATTCACTATAAGGTAAAGATTTCATAAGGTGAGGTGGGTGGCAACTCCAACCATGCAAAAAATGGTTGCCGTTCTCTAACTTTCTATGTACCCTAGTTTTTATCCCTACACCTATAACAGCTTCTAATTCTAAATCCAAAAATATAACCTTATTTCCTCTTTGTACTCCATCAAATTTCAATCCAAACATATTTTGTTCTAAATCTAATAAAAAATCATTAACCTGGGACTCCCCCACCATCACATAAAAATATTAGATCATCAGTGTATCTGTAATATTTAACAATGTGATTTTTAAAAAACATCACTTGATAAAGAATTTGTGTTTCAAAAAAAAAACATTAATAAATTGGCATACATGGGGGCAAAAGATGCCCCCATGGCTGTGCCTTTCAACTGCTGATAAATTCTTCCATTAAACTGAAAAAAATTATTAGTTAATTAAAACCACACCATTTCCATCAAAAAAATTGTTAAAGGACTATCTCCTAAAAAATGTCTTAAAGCCTTCATACCCCACTACATATATTAGTATAAAGGCTACATACATCCATTACTAACCAAAATTTCCCTGTCGACCAATTCTCAGTTCTAATTTTATCCAAAAAATCAAAGCTATCATGTATACACAAGTTTAACATCTCTGCATAAGATGATAAGTATTTATGCAATAGCAAACACATGTTATTCAAAAATAAATTACTAGCTGATACAATAAGCCTGCTTGCGGGGGGTATATTTTTATATACCTTGGGTAAACAATAAAATTTCGCCGAGGTAGACCCATTATTAGAAAATCTCTTTTCAACATCTTCCTTGGATAAATAACCAAGCCTATAGCCTTTTTTACCAACTCAGTGAAATTGACCATTGCTTGTTTATATTCAGACACAGTGACAACTTTATATACATCAGTGTTATTTAAATGCTCATAACATATTTTTTCATACTGAGAATAATACATTATTACTATATTGTTGCCCTTACCTGATGGTTTTATCACCAACTCTTGTCGCTGACTTAAGTTCTTTAAAGCCACCCATTCAGCTTTACTTAAATTATAAGTTACTTCATATTTTTTTCTGTTCAAAATCTTTAAAAGCTTTTTCTATTGCAAAATTCAGCATAGCTGTAAAATTTTTAATAGCTTCATGCATGAATGGGGGAATAAAGTCACTTTTACGTGAGATACTTTCAGTAGTTAATAAACGGTATGCATTCACAGTATCATCTTCACAAAAAGAGTCAGAAGAGAAAAGTAGTTCACTACTATCATCCAAAGATACACTATCCAAATTCACTCCATAATTATGTTTTCAGTTTTGTGTCATTTGCTATATCTTTAACTAGAATACTCTATTCATTTAAGGCAAAGTACAGCTGCCAGTCCTGTTCAACATTCACATTCTCTTTAATACTGACTTCTAAAGTAGCAACAAGTTTACATTGTTCAAAAATGCTGCAAGTCTTGTAGTCCCCTTTAAGATTAAACATGAGACAAACCAGACACTGCTGGAAGTAATATTTAGATCTTCCAAGGAAATGTTATTACGATTCTTCATAATTAATTAATTAATGCATTCAGACTAACTGCAGAAAAACACAGAAGTCAGGTACTGGAGAAATAACAAACTTTGTGCAATCTAGCTGCAGGGGTAACAAATACTAAACATATTTTGTTAGATGGAATGCTCCCAACTACAGAACAATGTATCCATGGCAATCACGGTAGGTAGATTTATTTTCCCTGATAAATATTTACAGCATCATTTGATTTTGATCAGGGCATGGAACGAACTCAAATATACATAATCACAAGATTAAAAACACAAAATGTAATTACAGATGATAAAAATGAAGTGACATTATTATAAGAGGTGTAATAGTGCAATGAAAATGAAAACAACAACAACAACAACAACAAAAAACAATAAGACTTGTAAGACAAAAGCATAAACTTTGGCCTACGTGGGTGATTATTGGGCTTTCACTACAGTCTCCTGAGTTACAAATTCCAGAGTTACCAGCTCACCAAGCACAATCAACCCCATCAAAAAACTGAATGCAAACATTTTTTGCAAGGGGGCAAGACCCCTGTCCTCCCCATATGTGGAGAAACCTCCCATACCTCCCAAACTTATATGTACCAACTAAGCAATTGCACAAACATGAAGAAGGGAGAAATCTTCTCTCAGTTTGAAACCATACCATCAGTGATTTCCAGTGGAAAACAGTGATCAGGGAGTTTAACTTTGGTGAGTTACACTCCTTGGTTCCACAGGGAATTGTAAACTAAAACACAGTAAAAGAGATGGCAAGATGATTATGGTCCATGCAATGACTCTGCATTGTAAACTCTATGAATCGATGAAGTTATTAAAAGACAGAGCCAGTCCACTGCAGGTAACTAATTCCAATGTATGCAGTCAAAGATTACGGTGATCGTTCACAGCCCAGCTAAATTTAAATTAAATACCCATACCTCACAGCCTATCACAGGAGGAAAGAGGACACTTAGTAAACAACAGAGTATGCTTCCAAATTGTGAATTAACTTGTCAAAATGTAAAATGGGATAAACAGAGAATGCCTGATCAATTGATTTCAAGTATGAAACAACATTTACTTCTACCTTATATTTTTCCACCATGCAAAGCATACTTTTTAAAACAGTTACACCTTGCACTCTTAGATGTTGTGCTAATCACGTGTTGACTCAAGGATGAAGCTTTGCTCTGCTATGGTGGAGTTGAGGGATAAGGCCCTGACTGCAGCCCAGCCAACCCTAGTATGATTAGCAGCTAAGGTGACTGACAGAGCGGCAGTGACGGATGGGAGTGACAATCCCTGGGAGGGTGGGAGGTAGGGACGGGAGTCCAGGGTGTGTCTTTGATGGTGATTCCTAGTGGAGGCTGAGAACTTCATATCAGGGGCATGTTCAAAATGGGGAAATAGGTTAGTGGCATGGCTGAGTGCTGCAGAGGTGGTGGTGGGCACTTTGCATGTGTCCATTGCATCTCTGCCCCAGACTTCATCACAACAACTGTGGGGGATAGGATAGGGAGGGGAAGAAAGAGGATAGGTCATAAGAACACCCCCATTAGAAGATGGACAGTGACCTTCCAGCACTCCCTTAGAATCCTTGCTGGCACCAGCTTTAATTTGGACATTGGATCAGGAAGCTTAGAGTGGTAGACCCAGTGAAAGACGAAAGCACTTGAGTGTTTGTCAGAATGACAGTAAAGGGGAGAAAAGGAAAAACTACAAAATAATGCATCTTTGTGTCTAGACAGACACAGGTCATGCACAGCCACTCCATGGTCAGAAAAATCTGACTAAGAAGCCCGAGTAACAGAACTAATAATAAGGATGGAATACTTGAAGGGAAACAGAAAATAAACATCAAGCAATAATACATATTAGAAAAAGTTTTAAAGAAAAAAACTTGATTGACATTCTTTCTAGTTTAGAATTCCCATTGGAAACTAGTATGGATGCAGTGCAGATCGCAGTTACAACTCTGAAAACCCTTAGTCATAAAATACAACTATTAGGCAACAGTGAAATATGCAAACATTTCAGTACATTAGTTACGTTTCAGAACTCATGGTTTTATCATTTGGCAGTTTGCTTTCTCTTGCTTTTGGGTAAATATCATATCACAAAAGGTAGGCATGTGATAGCTTCTTTAGATGCATACACATGTATTCACAGAGGGTGACAAAGGCATCATTGTGTGAGAGTTGAATTTTCTTTGAGGATTTACAATTTGGCAGAATCAATCACAAGACATCTCTGTTAACTTAATACCCAGAAAACAGAAAGACAAGATTAAAAACTGTCTGCTGATGGAGTGCCAGGAACATGAAGTACTTTAATCATAAGCTAATGGACACCTAGAGTCACACTCAGGTTATATTTAAGGGCATACTGTTTAATGCATTGTGTTATCTGGCATACCCGTCATTTCTTAATTTCTTAATATAGTATGTGAATAAAAGTAGGTACATAATATTTGTGAATTTAACAGATGTAATTTTAACAGATTTAATCTTGCTTGCATAGCAAAGAGCAATGAGATGTGAGTAATGAGAGACAAACAAACAAACAAACAAACAAATAAATCCATTTTATTTAATGAGTTCTATTAGCCATGTCATCTGTTGTCCCTCCAGGGTAGACCTTTCAATGCTTTCACTAGTCTGAAAGGTAAGCATTGCTAAAATGAAAAGACAGGAATATTTTGAAGATAGCAATTCACAAAATCCAAGTTAGTATAGTCTTCAGAAAAAATATATATGTGTGTGTTAGTTCGTGTGTACCTGAGAGTGTCTGAGTAAGTGCATGGGTACATTTGTGTGAGTTAGTGTGTGTGTGTGTGTGTGTGTGTGTGTGTGTGTGTGTGTGTGTGTGTGTGTGTGTGTGTGTGTGTGTGTGTGTGTGTGTGTGTGTGTGTGTGTGTGTGTGTGTGTGTGTGTGTGTGTGTGTGTGTGTGTGTGTGTGTGTGTGTGTGCCCATGTACACATGCATGAGTGCATGTTCATATGTATATATGTGTGCATGTGAGTACTGGGGAAGGGGGTAAAGAGTTCTATTGTTTTTGTTGACTGGGTAACAGCAATGCAATTGATTATGGGGTTGCAGTGTATGTGACCTGTCTAGACTTCAGATAGGTCTTCAGAGCTTTTCAGAAGAGATTTACTAACAAACTGCCAAATCATTGGTCAGTGGTGACCAGATGCTCACTGTGATGAAGGTGGGTTGACCTGCACAGTACCCCAGAAATATATACTGAAGCCAGTCATGTCAGTCATCTGTTACTTCTGTGAATGGCTTCAGGAGAAAGAATATGATAATCACATGCCATGAAGATGCTCAATACAACAGATGAGGCAGGCTGGGAGAAGGTCTATACTTAAAAAAAAAAAAAAGAGTCAGAAGTAATCAGTGTGAAACAGAAGAGTGGACAAAAAAAGCAACTAGTGTTCAGCATAGAATTCCAAATTATGTGAAAAAGCCACAATTCAAAAAGAGAACATACATGTATACAAGATAAGCGCCACTTTAAGAAGCTACGCATAAGGCTAACATGCTTGTTGGGTGTTCTCACAGTTCTTCCTTCTTTAGCAGGCTGCTGCCATGATAATAAATGCTATAAATATATGCAAACTAGTTTGTTTGTGTCTTTATTATAGCACTTGTTATGTAGGTCTTGTCACAAGTATAACTCGTAGAATAGCCTTTCCAACTAAGAAGAGTAATAAAAATACTCCATGAAGGGGCATCAGGCTTCCACATTACCACTAATGGTTAAACAAAGGCAAAAAATGGCACAACCAATAAAACTGTTTACACTAGGCCACCAGCTGAAATTTGAATCAAAATTATAAAACCCTTGGTGAACATAGAGAAAAAAAAATGAAACAATAAACTCACAAAATGGCAAATGAGTAAATAATGCAGACAAACTGGTGATAAATTTAAAATTAGAAAATAAACAGCAGAAAACCAACAAACAGCAGCATAACAATAAGAAAAAAAACAACACATTGAAACATGGCAGAAACAAAACCTCTCCGAAGACTCGGCCATTTACCTTTCAAATTCACTGGCAGATTTTTGAGACTTTGCAGCAAGTAAGCTTTCGCCACCATTTTACTTTTCACTAGAATAGCACTTTTATCATGGCTGTCATACTTCCCTTTACTTCATTTCACCAACAACCTTATTTCTATAGGGTAATTTGGCAAAAGAATAGCAACAATGGCTGCAGAAATGTGGGGTGGTACTCATAGTCATTATGTAAATACTATCTACGCTGTCTGCAAATAAGCACAGCAAAGATGCAATTCGCAGAAGCCAGTTACGCTAAAGTGAGAGAGCAGTTAATAAGCATAAGCAAATGAATAAGTAATGACATGCAAATGCTAAATGATGTAAATGGCGTATGCTAATGAGGCCTTCTCCTACCTACTTGCAATTCATAGTCAAAGTTTTGCACTTTTCAATGCTGCCCGCAGATTCATCATAAAAGGCGGAGTTATGCCCATTCTATCTACTTTGCAATCTGCAGTACTTTTGTTACTTCTGCCAGCCTAGCTATTTACCTGTGTGAGGTGTTTGTCTTGGCTGAGCCAAAACACCTTTCGCCCAGTGGCACTCACCGTCTAAAAATGCGGAGGTATAAGCAGAGGATAACTCACTATAATTTTAACAACCAGGAGATACTGGATAGGTACAGAGTGGACAGGGATATTGTAAGAGTCTTAATGAGTATGCATGGCCCCCACAGGGCACTAAGGAGATGTGTGGCCTTCCTATCTCTGTGGATATAGGACTCACTATACTTGCTACAGGGACCTTCTAGAGACAGACCGGGGACACGTTTGGTATTTCGCAGGCTTCTGCTTCGAAGTATACTTCAGCAATTCCTGTATGTCCTCTTGGCATGTTTGAATTAGTACATCTATTTCCCTGTGTCAACTTAGGACTGAGCTAGGACTATTTGTACCTTCTATGGGGTGACACATTTTCTTGAAGTATTCGGTGTGATAGATTGCAACCATGTTGCACCACAGTAGGAAAGGCTACCATTCTGTCAGTTGCCAAGTAGTGTATTATACACAGGGTTTGCATCACAGACCTCTCTGCCTGGCATCCTAGCAGTCTACACAATTCCTGTCTGGCACACTAACTCACCCTTTTGCCCCTTTCCAGCTGATTCTCTTGGGAGTGCCCTGAGCCCTAATAATGTCATGGCACATTTGTTGCTAGGCAGCCAATGCTTTTCATGCTTCCTGGGGTAGCTGTGACATACTCCTGCATCTGGTACACTTTTGTAAAGGTGTCAGTGTGGACACTGTTAGCTCTGAATTTTTGCCATCATCTTGAAAGTGTTTCTCTGGGTTTGGATATACTGGTGTAGAGCTGCATGGGTTTTCTATTGTCCAGGCATAACTGTAATGTCAGCATGTGCTTGACTTTGAGATGCATTGTCACTTCCTGCAGGGTTACTAACATGTAATTTTGTGCTGCACTGTCACTTCCTGCAGAGTTACTAACATGTGACTTTGTGATGCACTGTCACTTCCTGCAGAGTTACTAACATGTGATTTTGTGATGCACTGTCACTTCCTGCAGAGTTACTAACATGTGACTTTGTGATGCACTGTCACTTCCTGCAGAGTTACTAACATAAGATGTGACTTTGTGATGCACTGTCACTTCCTGCAGAGTTACTAATGTGACTTTGCGATGCATTGTCACTTCCTGCAGGGTTACTAACGTGTTGTGGGGGGTGAGATCCTGTCATTAAACCTGGGGACTGTGTGCCACTTTCCTCAGGCTGCCTCATAAATAAAACTATGTTATTACCATCCTCATCATCTTCTTCAACATCCATTCTGCTGCTGATATCCTCCAAATTTATTGGTATAGTGGAACTGTCTGTTTCTGTTGCTGATGCTGTAAAACATGATTTGAAAACCTTACCAATAATAAGTAGCACACACTACGGTATGCCGAGTAAGGACATGTGGGGGACAGTTACCATGCACACTGCCTTTATTGTCATTCTTTGCAGAAGTTGAGGGTTTACCTGTTAATAGTAACTGTCATGTGTTTAATGTAATCATTCCATGCTTACCATTCAATTCTCTCTATAAATATATGTTACTGTTTTTAAACCAAGTTTCCTGAGCAAACAAGTGTTGCTGCTGAAGGCATTTGTAATAACCAATGCCCACACCACCTCTGATTATTCTAGTTCTTTCATCTTCTATGTCATATTCATGCCCATGAAGGGAGAGGAGGTATTCCTTATCTGGTATTAAAGGGATAAGTGTTGGATCCCCCCCCCTCCCATACTAGTACGGACAATTGCATCATGCCTTGACTTGGCTCTAGCACATCCTCCTATATCATTTCCCTCTTCTTGCAATGTGTTAAGGTGCAGTTCCTTCCACTGACAGCATTAATTTCCATAACAACGTGATTCAAGGCCTTTGCCTCTCAGCTTGTTTGTGCCTCCCTTTCCCAAAAATTCATCATATATCCAAAGGGCTGCCATGAGAATACTGGACTCCTCATGGCTAAAGTTATCCTTTCTCTGCCTAAATCCCTGGTTTTGCATTATTACTGCCCCTAAGACAATATGCCACAGTTGTACGCAAAAAATTTTTGATGTAATCATAGTCAAACAGCACAACATTGAAAACTTGCCTGCCATCATCTCATAAAAAAATTACCCAACAAAAAAAACATAATTAGATACACTTTCAGAGTCTCAGTCCAGCCAGGTAAGGTTGTGTTGAAATAATGTTTGCACCATCATGAACACCAATAGTAAGGCAAAAGCAGTTTGTTAACAGATCTATCCTTCCCTACCACTTTCTTGTGTTCATAATATTGTTATATTTTATTCAGCAGTGACACTCAGGAACCTCCCAATAGAGACACATATATGTTGAACCAACAAAACATCCTTGACACTTCAGTACTTCACAATAATGAACTTCCATTTACAAATGACAGTTTTACAGTATTCATCTAAGCCATTGTAATATGCCCATCATATCAGTAAAGGAGATATTATAAACTCAATAATCTTACATCATTTTGAACTATTTTATATTAATTTGCAATATTTCTATTGTTTTTGCTTACTTTAAAAAGTCTGTGGTTTCCTAAGCTTTTTGCAAAGTAATTCAAGCAATCTCAAGTTAATATGGTGTTGTTAAACTTATTTGCATATGTTCAGGGTAATTTACATGTTTTGTATGGAAATTAGGCTCTTTTACACTTATCTCTATGAATCGCAGTAATACGCAAACACATAAAGCAACTTATCACACAACTAGGTCTCCGCTAGTCATGAACATGCTGGTGATAGAGGTGGAGTCTGCAGCAGTCCCCATCAATCCCCAGAATGCCATGAGAACATGCGGATTACCTCAGTTATTCTGACAATGTTTAGAAAATGGCAAAATGGAGTCATATGCATCTGTGTTTGCACAACCATTAGGCATAATAATCTCTGCCCATCTAACATCATCTGACACACTTTGTCACCTCAAAGCACTCAATATTTACTAAACATTGGTTGTGGTACACACAAGAGTATTTATTTCTGAAAAAAAAAAATACAAAAAAATATTAATACTGATGCTATGCCGCATGAGGACTGTATAAGGAAATTATTCCTTCATGACATTCAGGTGTGATACTCCAAAAAGGTAGCAAAAGCAATGCATAGCAGCAGTAACTTTTCTCCCAAGGCCTCTGCTGAAAATGGGCACTTTCCGGCCCAGTCGTACTTTCCTGGTAAACAAATGTCAAATAAATAAATAAATAAATAATACTTTCAGTGTTGTTTCCTTAAATGTTAATAGTTTTTTAATGTGGTACTAAGGACTGCAGTTCTTGAGTGATGTGCAGAGCTACAGGTGAATGTAATTACATTGTGTGATACATATTTTATTTCTTTACAGGATAAGATTTATTGTGAAAAATTATGGAGTATGAGTATTGAAATGAATCTAAGCAATGAATGGCATGCAAGGGCGACCATTATGTGTTAAAGTGTAATCAAAATATTGGATGTATGTACAGTTAAGGAAAGCAGGCTTACAACTGTAGATATTATATGGGAGGATGAGGTAGTTAGGTTAATTGGGTTATATGGTATACCTGGATAAAACAAAGAAACTGAAGGCCTAAAGAAATATGTGACTATTTAATATGAAAATAATAATGATGGCAGATTTTAACTGTAATTTGAGGGGCAATAAGAAGAATGTAAGACAAGATGTGAAAATGATGAAGGAAGTGATAAAGTGTGGTTGGTTAAACATATGGGGTAAGAGTCAATCGACTTATAAGAGGGGCATTTGAAAACAAGAATTGATTATTTTTTTACTAAAATATAAAGGAAGTACAGGAGCAGTTGTTAATGCCTTTTCTGACAGTACTCCAGTATGGATGTAAATTTTGAAAAACATAGATGTTGTTGTGGAAAGTTGTTGTTGTGTCTTTCGGCTTTTCCCAGTTAGGAGTCGCCACATAGGAACTCCGGTCCGCTAATGATTGGTAGTTGATTTTTACGTGCCGAATTACCAGCCCTGATGCGCAACCTTCAATGAAGGTACGCCCATTCACGCATGTCTCGACGCAGAAGATGCTCTAGCTGAGAATCGAACCGGACAGCGTCTTACTGTGAGGCGACAATGCTACCGCAGCACCACCACCACATGGAAAGTAATGGAATTAAAAGATTGGGAATTTTTATATACAAGGAGGTTAAAAATGAAATACAGTTAATATGGCAAGATCATGTTACTGTGATTGATTTTCATGGAACCTGGACAGAATGATGAGTTGGCCTAAATTAAAAGTAAAACTCAGTCTTAGTGGAGTTGGGGGCTAATAGAAAGACAAAAGAAAAAAAGAGGAGTATAAAAATTTGCAAGAAATAATGTTATTGGATTTAGAAAAAATAAAGAGTATTTTGAAAGGGAACAGCAAATATATAAAGATAATAAAGGAAAAGTGAGGAAATGTTGTTTAAGCAGCGACATTTGTTAAAAGGAATCCAAAACAATAAGTACCAAGGTTACACAGAACAACTAATCAATAAAAACTAAAAGAAAAATCTAGCCAAGCTAGACTTTTCACTGTGTGATACCTTGTAACCTCTTGAATATAAGCAAGAGGTTACAAGGTATCACACAGTGAAAAGTCTAGCTTGGGCAGATTTTTCTTTTAGTTTTTACTGATTTGTTAAAAGGAAGGAAAAATAAGTTTCTCCATATTTAGGGAATATTGTTAAAAGTAATACAAGTATAATGAAATGAATGAAGGATAGTAATGACTGTTTAAAAACAACATACACTGGAATAATGTAGGTTGTTAGAAGTTATGTGAAGGAAATGTACAGTAACGGGTAAGCAGGAGGTTAATGAATTGGAATAGTTAAAGGTTTACAAAATAATTTATTTGTTTGGAAAGGGAGATTACTATAGACGATCTGGATTATATTCTTTGAAAGGTAAATGTTACTCCTGTGTAAGGTATTGATGGGGTGGGCTATGATGTGCAGAAAGGATTGGATGGATGGCAAAAGGAAATGTTTGCTAAAACTTTGAATGAATGGTTGGATTTTTTTTATGGAAAAATTATATGAAAGAGTGATATATATACAAAAGAAAGGGGATATAACAGATATTACTAATTGGAGACTTATTACACTGAACAATGAAGATCACAAGATTTTTATGAAAATTATGCAGGTAAGATTTGAGACTGTTATGAAAAAGGTATTATGCTATGACTTTATGGGATAAAAGATTAGAATTCTAGAGAGTTTTTTTTTTTTAGTGAGAGAAGTTGTGGACTATATTATGAATAGGGATGATGATGTGAAAAAGATAAGAGAGGATATAAAAAAAAGTTTTTGGTAAAGTAGAACATGATTGTTAATGGGATATTTTGGAGTGACATGAAGTAGTGGGGGTAGGTTTTGAGAGTATTTAGATCTGAACATGGACTACTAAAGTAAGAGTTTTTGTAAATGGCTGGCTGATTGAGCATGGGAGTAAGGCAGGGCTGTCCAAGGGGTAGCATTTTATTTGCTTTCATTATGAAAGCTATTATAGGGGAAATGCATTGTAGATTGTCAGGGGCAACATAGTTACTGGGGACGATTGGGGCACTTAGTTTTTCATCTTACACAGACAAATAATTACTAGTAAGACATGATGGATGAGGGGGCTTGTTATTTTGAATGAACTAATGAAAAAGACAGGTTTGGAGTTGAATAAAGAAAAAAAGTAGCTGTTTAGGTGGTGTGTGTGTGTGTGTGTGTGTGTGTGTGTGTGTGTGTGTGTGTGTGTGTGTGTGTGTGTGTAGACAGTGACTTCAGGGGTTCCTATTCCTACATGATGCAGCCACAGTTGTTAACTAGTGCAATGTGCAAATCATTACTGATCTGCACGTTGAGGTAGTAACTACAATTTAGAGACATGCAAATTAGCCAATAATGAGGTCTTTCCTCGTCAAGGTTAACATATCTTTGAATTGCAAAATATCACATTGTGGGAGCAAGGCCCTTTTATTGCAAGCCATACAACTCACACTAGGTCCCTTAATGAATCCATTGGAGTGCCTCTTAAAAATAATTAATCTGTTGGCCCAGATGGGGTCATGACAGAATTCTTTTTAGTCATTTAGCAATGAGTTGGGTTCTTTTTTTAAAGATTCTGTAGTACCTAATAATACCAAGGTACAGATTTCTAGACACAATATGTCAGGCCCACAGTATGCTTTTTGTCCCAACATGAAATTAGAACAAACTAACACATGCATAATTCCACTTCTAAGTATAATTCCATTTTCCATCTGTGTTTTGACATTGCAAACTACTTCTTGAACTACATATTGAAGCATATTCTTGCATCTCTAAATATATATATATATATATATATATATATATATATATATATATATATTTTTTTTTTTTTTTTAGCATATTCTTTTATCTGTAAATATGTTTTGTTCATTTCTTATGTGATCTTATTTACCTGGGCTGTGCCTGTAAATGCCCCATTAAGATCAGTGTACTATCCCAGAAAACAAATACAAATAAATAAATGAATAAATACAATCAGTAATTTATGCACCAGAAAACTATTGGCATCAGCATCAATCCCTTTTTTCTCATTTTGTACATGGGATCAGGGTGTCACATCAACAGTGACTAATCCACCAGAAAACCATCAATAACATGTAATAAATATTCCTGGTAATCTTAATTTCAGTCCCACCAAGACTTTTCATTTATAGGTTCATAGATTTTTAGGTGTTTACTAGGTTACCGACGATAAAGGGCCTTTTTAAGTCTAGCCATGCATCCCAAATCTCTGACAAGTTCTGATATCCTTGATACTTATAAACAGGGGCTTGGGAGGTGAAACATTTACAAGCAGGGGCCTGGGAGATGAACCATTTATAGACTGCTTGTGTTCATTAGAGGCATAGGTGCCAAACTAAGGATAAATATCCTGTTCCTCATCCAGTTGTCCAAGTTACACTTGAACTGGCTTTGGAAGGAACTTGCTTCACATGGATGGGGACCCTGCCCCAGAGAATGGGTAGTCTCTGGGATACATACTTGTTTCTCCAGCAGGTCCTATTTATATCACAGGCAAGATTTATGTCTTTAGAATGGGTAATTTTGTGACTGTTTGTTTTGTGGATATGCAGGAGGTCCATCAAAGTGGGGTCTGACAGTGCCTTGTATGCCAGGCATAGAGTTCCCCTCAACAGCTTGTATGAGACAGAATACAGGGATAGAGCCTTGAGGTGGTCTGCATAGGACATTTTACCTACCCCCTGTATTCTTTTAGTGAGGAACCTCTGTGGATGTTCCAATTGCTGGGTATGCCTGGTTAGGTATATACCAAAGGGGGCATTGTACTCAATGACAGGTCTGATGAATGCCAAATAAAGTGGAACAATGACTTCCTTGGACTTAGATGCCATATCTTTGTTTATAAATTGCGCAACATAAAATGAGTTCCTTACCAATGTAGGCATGTGATGGCCAAAGGCTAGATTACTATCTATGTGTCTGAGATGTTACCTATCCCCTGTATTTTTTTTTTTTTGGTGAGGAACCTCTGTGGACATTCCAGTTGTTAAATATTACTGGTTAGGTACATACCAAAGGGGGCATTGTACTCAATTATAGGTCTGATGAATACTGAATACAGTGGAACAATGACTTCCTTGGAGCTAGATGCCATACATTTGTTCATAAGTTGCACAACATAGAATGATTTCCTTACTACATTAGACATGTGATGGTCAAAGGCTAGATTACTGTCTATCTGTGTCCCAAGTCCCTGACTACTGGGTCAGCTCTTAGGGGTGTGCTGTCAATGTGATAGTTACCAGGGGCTGATGACTTCCTGAAGGATACTATTATGTATTTCTTGGCATTAATTGTTGACACATGTACAAATTTACCAGATTTTATGTTAAGGGAATATCTTGCTTGCTAAATGGGGTTTTACTAAACAAATTAATGTTGCTACAGGGTTCACCAGTGCTGTCCCCGTCATCCATACTTTTTGGTATAACTTTACATTCTCTATTTTTCTTTTCAATCAGATGTTTGAAGATATAGGTATTGTTAATTAGTTCATAATTATGATTGTGTATGCAGATGTTATAGTTAGTTTAACTCTGGTCAACAAAGCATAAATGAATACATGCATAAATAAATATATATGTGCAGGAAATTACAACTAGTAATTTTTTTCATCTGTGCAGAATATAATTGGGTTAAGAATAAATGATCAGAAATCAAAGCATTTGGTTTGTTATTAATTAAATAGGAAGGTTTACATATGATCAAGTGATTCCTGTAGTAGAACAATTAAAATTCCTTGGCATTTAATACATTGTACAGGTTGCATGCAAAACACACCTTAATTTGTTGCTAACTAGAACAAAGACTCTGAAATTCTAGATAGTTATGTGTGTTCATATCCATTAACATAATAAAATGTTCTTGTTAACGTTATGTAGTTTTTTAATGCGACAATTGTTAATTCCAACTTCAACAACTTTGCTATCTCAATTTAAAAGGTATTTCAGGTTGAAATAATTTTTCTTCAATTTTTAAAGGGTGGATATCTGTGTGTTCTATAGGAAATCCTTGTAGCAAAGAAAGAGCATTATGGTTTTAATATGCCAGATGTGGAAAGATATTTATTTGTGTATTTATTAATTAAGCCTGGCTCGAACTATCCCACCATCTGGACTTCAAATAGCTACTGTTATAGCATCATATACAAACCTGCCCAGTACTAACTTCTTTTCTACATGTCTATCATCCAAATAGACCTCTGTGTTCAAATGATGAACAATTTCTCACCATCTATAAACCTCAGAAGGCAATTGACAACAGCCTCTGCTGTTGCACGGTTGTCAAAAATGGAATTCTATTGCAGAGTATTAAATCTGTAACCAATCATCCCACCTTTAAGCACCTTCTAAACGATCACCTGTATAACTCTTGGCTCTGCTGATGCGCCACAGTTGGCCAAACTGAACCCTGTACTATTTTCACTCCCCTACTCTATCATGGTTACTCTTCCATATTTCCATTATTGCTTTCCTAACATCTCTCCCTTTCCTAGCATAACATAGAAAAACAAAAATATGACTTGTAATTTCATAGCAGTATATAAGAATGCTCTGTTTTGATTAGTAATTATTGTTTTTCTTAAACATTCTACTTTTATATGCACTTTCTCAATGTTTTTTTTACTACATTGTATAGAATTAAAGTAAGCTACTGAGATGTTTACTTAATATGTTACTGTTTTTTCTCTATTTGGAGCTTTTCTCACTGGGCTTCAAATGAAAATGGAGTCTTTCTGACCTAGTTAGACTTTTCGGGTGAACAAACGTCAATAAATGCATAAATACATACATACATGCAGGTTATACTTCAGAACCTTTACCTTCTTTTTCATTGTTTTCAATACATTTGCATAATCATAGGATAAGCGAATTTTGTGCTATTATTCATTTGCCATTAGTTGAAGATAATGATATACCGTTGTTTACTTGGATCAAAAGTATTAGCATATTTTTCTTATTCCTTGATTACATTTGCATAAGACAATGTACTGATACTTTATATTACAAGTAATGATACATGTAGGGATTTGTTTGTGTTTATTTTTCAGACAGTGTTTTTTTTTCTCTCTGAAAGTGATTACTTGGAAAACTGTAAGTGGTTGCACTTTCTGTATCCCTGCATGCTGTGGAGGTAGTCCTTCTTCCACTTATCTTGGTTGTAGATGTGTAAGAAGCAGGTGAATTTGGAGGCTCACCTCCTCCAATGGGGCTATAAAAATGCTAAACAATAGTTTTGTTTTCTTACATTGATGCTTTTTGGGTGAAGGTACTACTTGGGGAATTACACTGAAGATGTAGGAAACGACCCTTTAAATAAAATGACTCAAAATCAAGTATCATTAGCCAGCTCTGTCACGCAGAGGGATAAAGTTTTAACTGCATCCCAGATGACCTGAGTTTGATAAGAGGTTTGGCAAACTGGAAGGACCAGGAAGAGGGGATGGGTGTGAGTGGTCAATGCTGGCTTACCCATCCCAAGGGAAGGGAGGTTGCTGCATCCATTGCATTGTTGACCCCAGTCAGCAAGCTGGTGTATTGCAACTGGGCAGAACTCATAGGACCACACTGACTGCACTGCAGGTACTGTTAATAGTCTTGCATGTTGAAATATTCTTCTTTCGAGACTGCAATATAGCATAGCTGCTAGTCATAGCATAGACAGAATTAGCTGAGTGCAGGACCTGCCATGACAGAATGAATAGGCCAATTTAGCTGAGTTCTGGGCTGACAATGGGCATTTAAGACACCCTCACGTCCTGTGACAAAGGCTCTCTCCCTCACTGAGGAATGAATGAATGATTGGGAGAAGGCTGTAGAGCCATTGAGTTGGGGAAACCTGTTGGGAGGATTAATTGCCATTGGAGTTAACATTTCACTGAACCTAATTAACCACATAATCTACATCCTATGCTATCCTAGCAAACCATGCAGTTCTGCTTCAGTTTTCTTTTTTTTACTTTTCTCAGAAACGTATATTTTTTGTGCAGAATCCTTTGTTGACTATGCAGCTCTGCCTGTGCACTAGTTCTCCTCAAGCACACATTTGAGTCATTACTTCGTAATCTCCTCCTTCTTCTCTCTTTCATTTTTATACAGCTTATCGAACATTATTAGTTTGTTATTACATTTACTCGTAATTTTATTTACCAAAGACCACATCTTTGAAAAGTACTTCAGAAGACCCCAGTGCTTAATGCTTTAAGAGGTCCTTTAATGTTTTCCTGTTCCAACTCATTTTATTTCTTTATGTCTAATACTTAATAAATCATATATTTTGTCAAGAAACATGAGGTGCAGTACTATCTTCTTTTGGCTATTATTCTAAATTATTTCAACAAAAGTCTTCTAGAACTGTGGTTTCTTTAATTGCTCTTCATTTTATTGCCCATCTTAATTATTTTCGGATAAGTTAAAATATGCTCTTTTGAAATGTTAAGCATCAGGTCTCTGGATTTGCTGGGCTCTGATACAACTTCATACTAAATGGGTTGATCACTATTTTCTAGATGCATTCCTACTCACCCGGCACTAGTCATATCTCATTGGAGGAGCACCAAACAGTTCTGTGAAGTACTTACCTGGGTACTATATTCTGTGAAATACGTACCTAGGTACAGCTCTGTGAAATACTTACCTAGGTACACTAGCAAGGAGACTGGCATGGAGTCCCACAGGTTTGACTCTTACTGCTGTGGACCAGTACAGTATCTGTATAATGTCTGGAGTGCTGAGATTATTCAGTTTTACTAATTCTACTTTGCTTCACTTCTGCAGTAGTGGCATATGAAGTGAAAGTTCAGGCTTCATTTAAGCACCTCTTTTAAAGATTGAAAAACTGTGGAATATGGCCATGAAAAGCAAAACAGGAGCCAAGGCTCACAGCAAAGGGTCTTCCTCAGCCACTAACATTTATACTCAAATGGCTGGGCTACCAGAACTTTGAAAGCATAATCCAAAGATCATAGTCACATGTGTTTTTGAGTAGTGGGAAATTACAAAATGAGGCTTATGCTGTGTTTTCACCTTTTGTATATCTGACGTGTAAAGTCACCATTCTAGTGATAAAGGATGCTAAAGCCCGAGGACTTAATGTACAGTGACAATTTTATAGCGGTATAGTAAAACTAACCTGTTGTTAATCCTTGCGAAATCAAGGCAGTATTTAATTCAATGAGAACATGTTTACTTCATTGACAGAAGGTGTCACCTTCACCTCAGTGACCTCCCTTTCTTGCAAAATGCCCGGGTTAGGAACATTGTTAAGTCCACATATTAAATCAGAGTCAGTGAAGAAAAAGGACATTTCTTAGACTGGGACTCAACAGAAGTCTCTAGTGAGCAAAAAATATGCCTTTTTCACTTTACAGAAGCAGAGCATATTATTTATTATGATTGAGTTTAATTTTATATTGTTAATGCCATTAATTAGATGGATCTTGCTCAGCCTTCTCACTTATTTGTGGGTCATCAGTTCAACATATCAAATAAACTGATGGATTATTAAAATGTGCATATTCTTTACGATGCCATTATTTCATTCTCTGTCTTTTTAAACTTGTTTTGCTATATGTTATGAGGATTGCTTGGCTATTTTTATACATTCACATTTTAATACATAATTTAGTTTAATGGCCTTATACCCAGGTCATGGCTGAAATATTCACTGTGGCCAGGTCAGTCACTCATTTGATGGAAGATTAAGTAAACAAACAAATAAATAATACTAAGCAGTGCCTACAATCCAGCAAAAATCACGTCTGCATGTTGTGGATGATGAATGGAAAAAAAAAACAACAGTCAGACATTTAAGCACTCTGACTACTTGAGAAAGAGCAATATTATATGATGTCCAGTTCTGAGACATAGTTGACCTTAAGGTTTCACAGACAGGTTTCTCTGTTGTCTGATATAGTATGTGGCTTTGGGAAAACTACTTCTTTAACTATTAAGATCAAACTATTCGTCACTAACTTTTTTAATGCTTTCTAGTATGTTTTAATTGATGTAATCATGGCTCCATAATTAAGCAGTAATCCACGACTGTGTGTGGGTATATCAGGATTTATCCATGGTTGGTGTGGTTTGATCACAAGGGTGAAGCCAAATGATTAAGCAAAGCCAACCATGGATAAATCCTGATATACCTGCAAACAGGAGTGGATTACTGATATTATACAATGACATTATTTAAGAAAAAAATTTACCTTTTTTAAATAATGTCATTGCATTAAAATACTTTAGTGCTCTTCTGCTGGCATCTGGTAGTTTGGGGGCACTTAGCTTGATGTACTGCCCATGCTCTGCATGGTCCACAGAAAGTTGTTGTCCCTGGCATCTGCACACCCCCATCATAAGATTACAGGATCATAGGAAGTTACTAGGCTAATGGCCCGAGGACTCTTACAAGCCTAGCCAAATTTACCCATTGTTACCACGATCAGCACCTATTGTCTCTGTCCAAGAGGGACACAGGTGGAACTCACAGGGTGAATTTATGGTTACCCATCCAATCATCCAGACTGTGTTTGAAGAGGGCCAATGAGGTACTATGTTTGACATGAAGTGGGGGTCTATTCCAAAGGTCTGTTAACCTCTGTGAAACAAATCTGTCCCTCCAGCAGGTTCTATTGATGTCACATACCAGGTTTAGGTCCTTTGAGCGAGTAACCCATGTGCCATTTGACTTGCGGATGTGCAGCATTTCCAATAAAGCAGGGTTAGAGATCACCTTATATGCGAGGCAGAGATTGCCTCTGAGTAGTCTGTATGAAACAGAATAAAGTGACAGTGATTTCAGCTGATCCACATAGGACAGATTCTGAAGACCTTGAATTTTCCTTGTGATGAACTTTTGTGGTCTCTCCAGTTGCTGCAGGTGCTTTGAAAGGTACATACCAAAAGGGGCGTTGTACTCAGTTATTGGCCTAATGAGTTAAGAGTACAGGGAAGTGATGACTTCTCTTTTTCTCGAGGCAATGCCCTTACTTATGAGATGAGCCATATAGAATGCCCTTCTTACCACTGTGGAAACATGGGGATCAAAGGCACATTTGCTGTCAATCTAAGTGCCAAGATTTCTCACCACTGAGTGCGTACTTAGGGTATTGCCATTGATGTGGTAACTTGAAGGAACACTGTTCTTACCGAAAGGGATGATAATACATATTTTTGCATTGAGTTTGAGGCCATGACTTTGGCACCAGTCATTTGTTTGCGTAAGACATTCTTGAAGTATGTTGACATCATTTGGAGCTTCTTTGACAGCACCCAGTATTCAGTCATCAGCAAATTTTGTCACAGTCCTTTGGTTTTAGCTTGTACTTTGGAGAAATAGATTCCAAACAGTAGAGGTCCCAGGACTGATCCCTGTGGAAAACCACTGGTTACGGGTCTGCTGTTGGAGGTGGATTTCCCTATTTTGACTGTATAGGTTCTATCACTGAGGTAGTTTGAAACCCACCTTATGATATAAGGGTTGATATCTGGTTTCGCTCTTTTTAATTTCTCCAAATCTTTTGGGTTTCTAATATCATGACGGGAATGGACCCCATGATATCTAGCTGGGAGAGTTTGTCAATGATGCCTGAGTGAGGGATAGTATCAAATGCCTTGACTAGGTATAAGTAGGCTGTATGCACAGATTTCCCCTCTTCCAGGGTCTTGGTGATGGTCTCGAAGAAGTTTACAAGGTTGAACAGGCATGATTTCCCATGAATAATCTAAACTGGGTAGGATCTAGTGTTTGGAGATTACCAATGTCTTTGTTGATAAGGTCCATGATGATTCACTCCATGGCCTTGCAGAAAAGGCTAGTCAGTCTAATAGTATAAAACCATCAACACGAAAAAGGAAGAAAAACAACCAACCAGTGAATCCACCAGAATTTATTTAAAAATTGAGAAACTGTTCTCTAGCGTCTCGGCTCAACACAAAAGCCTTCAAGGAGTAAAAGCATTACAGAAAACTTGCCTCAAATACTGTGTTCAATATAATTAAACAATCAATCAATTAAATAAGATATTTCCAGTTTAACTCTTCATTGAGCCCATATGGGTGTAAAGTGTTACATTTCAAAATATACAGAGATTCCTTTGTCAAAAGCTGTTTTTTTAAAAAGACATTCATCAAACAATGATACTTTAACTTTTTCTAATATAGTACCCTGTAGTCCTTCACTAATGCTATTATGAAAAAACTTCAAATGAGTTGCTATAGAGCTTTCTTCTTTCTTATTATGGATGTCTCTTATATGCTCAAGCATTCTCACCTTAAATGCCCTCTTGGTCTCTCCAATATAAAATAAGTCACAAGGGCATTTAAGTGCATATATAAATAACTCCCTCTGTGTTGCAAGTAAAACTATGACATGAATCAAAGGGAATATGATTAATGTTAACAAAATTATTTACTACATATTTACATGCCTTACATTTGTTACAACAAGATGTCCCCATCGGATATATATTTTGTCAGGGGTACAAAATCTCCCCTTTACAATAAAATGTTGTATATTTCTACCCCTTCTATAGGAAATACCTAGTCTGGCATTTAACCAAGAAGAAACATTTTTTAAGGAACACAAATAATTCCAAAAATATTTCACATCTTTTATAATTTCAGAGCTAAAACATCCAGAGGTAGTAACAAAATAAACCAGCTCAGAAAATTCTTTACCAATAATTTTATGCGGAACCAACAACTGGGAATAAGTATGTGGGTTCTTTGCAGAGGAGCCAGAACACAATTTCTTCCAGCTTTTTTCCATCAGATTTCTATTATAACCCCTTTTCTCACACATACCCACAGTTATTTTTAATTCCCTTCTTAGATCCCAGATGTTATTATACAATCTGGATACTCTCAGCATCTCATCATATGGCAATGCTTCCAAAATATGAGTAGGATGACTATCTCTATGGACAAATTGTGTACCTTGATCAAATTTTCTGTGTACAGTATTATATAAAACAGTACCATTATTAATGCTCAATTGTGCGTCTAGAAATGGAATACACGTCCCTACTAATAAACCATCAAATTGTAAACCAAATCTGTTATGATGTAATGAATGGACAAATTGTTCAACCGATTCTTGACCACCTTGAGCTATAAAAACGAAATCGTCAATATATCGAAAATACCTAATCACGTGTTGACAGAAAAATACACTCCTATAGATATATTCCAATTCAAAAAGGCCCATGCTAAGATTAGCATACATGGGGCAAAGGCAGCCCCCATGGCCGTACCCTGTTTTTGTCTGTAAAGAATATTATTAAACTCAAAAAACTTTTTTGTTAAACAAAAGTGTATTAATTCTATTACATATTCTGTAGCTGGAGAACTTCTTAAGAAAAATCTTACCGCCTCTATACCAAAATCATTGCCAATATTTGTGTTTAGACTTTTTACATCCAGTGTGAAGAAATACATATCATTATTCCATTGTATATCATTTATTTTGTCTAAAAAATCAAATATATCTCTAATATAAGAAGGACGTTTATATACTGCAGGGCCTAAATAATGGTGTAAAAATTATCTCCCTTTGAAAAATCTAAACTGGGTAGGATCTAGTGTTTGGAGATTACCTATATCTTTGTTGATAAGATCCATGATGATTCTCTCCATGGCCTTGCAGAAAAGGCTAGTCAGTCTAATAGGTCTGTTGTTCCCAGGGTCAGTAGAAACACCATCTTTGTGCAAGGGGATAAAGGTGGCTGTTTTCCATTCAGCTGGGATGAAGCCGGTGCCTAGACTATGACTGAAATGAGTACCCAATGGTGATGCTAATTCTTGTTTGAGCCCATGTAGGATACAGCCTTGGATGTCGTTAGGTACCATTGATGCTGCGATTTTGGCCTTAGAGAAGGCATGTATGACCTGCTCTTTAGAGATACAAGGTAGGAGGCAGATGGTAGGGAGGTCATGAGGTATGTGTGGTGGGGACAGAGGAGTGACGTTTTCACCAAACCTGCCAGCTAACAGGTTAGCTATATCCACTGGCTCAGTATATGTGTTACCATTAACTACCAGTTTGCCTCAAATCTGGGCTTTATCTTTTAGGTTACAGATGTAACTAAAGAATGCTTATGGTTGTTCTTTGTTGAGGAAGCTAACTTGGATTCAAACTTTGCCTTGCAGGACTTCACAAGAAATCTTATTTGCTTATTTAAGCTGAGGAGGGCATGTCTCCAGTTTAAAGCCTGCTTTTTCTTACTCTTAGACAGCAGTTTCTTCCCTTTATTGTAAAGCCTGTTAATGGTGGTTGTCCACCCGGCAGGTTTGCTCTTCCTTGAAGAGCTTGTTTAGGTCTTAACAGGTACTGCCGAGTCAATGCAGTTATACTGGTATTTGTATAGGGCACTGGTGTAGAGCTTGGCATAGTTACCTGTTCCATCTGAGGGGGGAGGTGCAATGAAGCTATTTATACCATCTTGTAAGAGGTTATATTCGTGTACTGAAGTCATTAAATGAGTTGCAGTGGAATTGATTGTACAGTTCCCGGCACAGAAAACTACAATTTTTTTTTTAATATGTATACTTTTGTAACCTGCTCCATGGAATAGACTATTAATTTAAAGCAGTTTGAATTCTGTGCTTAGTGGTGAGGAAAAATTAAGCTAAACTGCTTTTCAAAAAAATCTTAAACTAATAGTCTGTTCCATGGAGCAAGTTACAAACATGGGGTTACAGTGCCTATTCCAATAGAAAGACCAGCCGCACAGTGACTGGACTTCTTTCTGTTGGTATATGCTCAATTTACAATGGGCAGTCTGACTGGGCTGTCCAATCAGTGTGCTTGTTTTTGAAACAGCAATGAGTTGTTAATGAGTTGTTATTGTATATAAGTTAGGAAAAGCGCATGTCCCTTTCTCTCCTTTGCATATCGTGCATGTTTCATCGGACTACAAGTACTGATACAGTTTGCTTACCATGTTTCCAAGATGGAAAATCTGTGTGCTTGTAGCCCTAGAGTGTTAAGGACAGGGAATATGTTACCTATATTCACTGTATAGGTCAGGACAGGGAATCTGTTACCTATATTCATTGTATAGGTCTCTTGACTGCATATCTCCTTGAGTCACTTCTGAAGCCATATAACTAGCTTGGTGGGAGGTTGCCATGATGGTTAACGTGTTTACCTTAGAGACACAAAGTGCAGGGTTTGATTCTCACATGGGGTAATTGGCTAAGCTTCGGAAGGCCCACAAGGTCAGTTAGCTTAGTACTAACCTATGAACCACGGCCATTTGTGATATTGTTATTGCTAAAATATTTTTTACTTGCAGAAAACATGTTGCCATATCCTTATTTAGTTAAAGGGAGAGGTGATATGTGTTTCTGGTTACTTGCAAGAAAGATCCATTTAATCTTTTCACACAAATAATTTAGGCATGAGGGAACAGTGTTACAGTTGATATCCCTTAGACACAGTCCACTTAGCCGCCTTCTACTCAGTATCAGACACCCACACACTTCTATTTGCATGTGGTTCTTAAAAGCAATCTAGCTACCCACTGTATACTAGATAA
Source organism: Protopterus annectens (assembly GCF_019279795.1). NCBI lineage: Eukaryota > Metazoa > Chordata > Ceratodontiformes > Protopteridae > Protopterus > Protopterus annectens. The sequence continues at coordinate 1,679,307,750 of NC_056725.1, read as the reverse complement.
CTTATAAAGGCAGATTTTAAATAGGCATTTTCACTTTATTGTTATGAAATTAGAAGTATATGACACTCTAGATTAGAGCATTATCTAAAAGGAAGACACAGTCTTAATTAATAATATTCATATCTGTTTCTATGGTTATTCCCTTTTACTGCAATAGGGTAGAAGTTTTCTCAGTCACTGCATCCCTCCTAGATATGGAATACTTAAGTGCTGACTTCCAGTAGCATCAATCTGCATAGCATATCTTATTGGAAGAATATGTTCCCTATAGTTTTTTTAATCATATTTTGCTACTGTGTTTGGTTTGTTAGTTTTCTAGTCTGAATAAAGATAGCATGTGAAAGCCGTAGTTCTGTCAGGAAGGCCTTATAGTAAGAGTATATAGCTTATTACACACATCTCTCCTTCTCAGACTGATACCTTTTTTCTTGGTGGTGGTGATCAGGAGGTGGTGCGAGTATCTAGCCTATTTCTAACAGATTTTATTAATATTTTCCTCTTTTGAGCAAACATCAGGGTAAGAAAACATGGGGCATTAAGATAGAGCTTGAATAGTTACTCATGAGATATGATACAGTTAAACACTTTCACCCATTTTCATATATTTAAACATCTTTCTTTTGACAAACTTCTAAATTAGTCTAACATCTTTCCAGTCCAAATATCATTCTAAAATGCTTATTATGTAACGTCATAAGCCAGGATAACTATATAGTGGCAGTTTCACTAGTTTATATAAGCATGAGCAGAGGATGCCTGTATAATGTAAAATCTATGTCATAACAGATAATGGAGAAAAGAGTTTCTTGTTAAAAGCACTGGTTTCCTAATAGGCAGATATATAAATGTTAATTTAAGTGCAACATTTCTCAAGGAAGAGCTTGTTATGTAATGATTGCACATCATTAACTAAAGCAATATTACAGTGGGAGATTTTTTATTTTTTTTTTTAAAAATCGAAATTAAAGGAAGTAATATCATTATGTCTTCTAGAAAGAAAAAAGAAAAGTTGTATATTCAGGTATTGTCTTGGTAACATATTCTGAATTAATTGATTTAATAGTAGGAAACATTATAGCTGCATGATGAAAAGATATGGAGCATATGTCAAGGATAGAGCAGAAAAAAACCCTCCACAAAAATTATTTTGTCTAAAAAGTTTTTCAAATGAGCATTTTACCATTGTTTTAACTTCTTTGCCTAATTTAAATGTACTCAGTAGAATATCCTAGATTAAAAGAAATGAGCTAGGGATATATTTTACTGTATAGTATGGCCATCACACTGTGGTGGTGTTTTGAAATATTTTACCTATTTTATTGCTGTATAAAAGTTTCTCTTAAAGCATTGCCCTCTATAAAATATTCAGATAGGTGGGATTTGCTGCATCATGTGCTTCTAGAAAAATCAATTTCTTGACTGGTTGTAAAACTGGAATAGCATCTTTATACCATCTCAACATTTATTATTTATTTGGTGGGCCCCCCTTTTTTTCTAAACATTAATTAATTAAGGTCTATTTTCAGATGAGATCCTACCTTGTGGAAGTTTGCTAAAGAAGTTGCAAGGTTGCAGTTATTTAAATGGACTATTGACTGACAAGTTCCAATTTTACTTGTCAAAAGGAATTATATTTTCTTTCAGCAGTATTAAATACCAGAATCATATATTACCTCTGGAGTACTCTAAAAGTCTAAGCCTGATTTATATGAGTGGGTCAGAGAATTATTATCGAGGATTAAGGCTATAAGTTGTTAATGAGCTTCATTTTGTAGTTCTGCGTTTGATTCCCGTAGTTTCTATGTGTCTGCCCTATAACTCTGAGACAGTCAATGAGTTTGCACTAAGAAAGATGTTCTTGTGCTTAGTGAATTTACCTGGTTAACAACAAAAATTAGGAGTGGTGACGTATTTGGAGGTAATAAGGCTTCACAATTACTTAGATGTGAGATTAGACTTATTCAGCATGCAAACCGAATGATCTACAATAACTTGTCCCTGAAGAAGTGAAGTAAATATCTACTTGGATCTATTTAGCAATTATTCATGCTATGAATAAATCAGTGCAAGTAAATCAAAACATAAGCATTAATCTGGTTAACTAAATGTACTATCTGGAGTAAGTCCTGCAGTAACTCACACTGGAACATTTTTTTTAAAACCCCAAGTTACCAAATATTGTCCTATTTCCATGCAATCCATTATAACCCTTTAAATCAAATGGCATTCTGATACTGTGGACAGTGGACGTGTGCACCACAGTTCTAAACCACTGCTGGCAAGTGCTACTTACTGGCTTAATTTACCCAGAAAACCCAAGTGAATTTGTTGCCATTACCTCTCCAGTGACAAGTTAGTCTGCTGTGTAATAGTGATAATCACTGCCACTGGTGTATAATAGTGATAATCACTGCCACTGGTGTGTAATAGTGATAATCACTGCCAGGGCTAGTGCCACGGCCAGCTTACCCACTCCTGTTACTGTTCACCTACTTTGCCACTGCCCTAATGCATAAGAAAGACTGATTATGGGTAAACTGCCATGACCAGTGGGTCTGATAGCAATTATCAATATAACCACTTTCAGTCTGTCATTAATTATTACTTACAAAACTGCTGTTAAATGTTCTACCAAAAATAAGTAAACTGGTTAGTCAAGGGCAGTTTAGTTTTACCATGGTGGTATTAATCTTCTAATTAAAGGTGAATGTTGTTCCTGGTGAAAGAGAAAGGAAAAAAGTAACTTGTCTATATAGAAGCTCTGAATTAGAAAAATAATTCAAAATTCATGTACTCTCTGTGGAATGTCTGTAGTTTGTAAGATGTAGTATTTAAAACTTTTTTAAAAGTGACTGTCTGGAATTAGTTCTGAATTATCTCAGCACTGATAGCATTTCTAATGTGCTAAGTATTGAAAAAAAAATTTCTCTTAGATTTGTATATATCAAGCATTGTTCATGACTATGATTGAGATGAGTCAGTGGTGCAGCGGAATCGTTGTTGCCTCACAGCAAGAGGTTTTCTGTTTCGATTCTTAGCTGGGGTGCCTTCTGTGTGGAGTCTGCATATCTGCCCTGCATTTGGGTGGGTTTCCTCCCATGTTACAAAGACATGCATCTGGAGCATTTCTCCCTGGGCTTCTGCTGAAAATTGGCTTTGTTCCAACTCAGACTTTCCTGGTTAACATATGTGATATATGATGGAATAAATGCTTCCCTTAGTTATAGACTAGTTTGTACAGAGTAAAATATCTAAAAACTACTACATTTAGCTAAAAAACAGGAAGGGCAGACTGTAACACAATGATAAATGCTGTTTCCAAGTGAAGAAATCTATACTGTAGCATGTGGAGGGGGGGGGGGGGGTGAAGCCTTCCTAATATATAAAAAATCATGCAGGAATAAATCTGTACAGTAGTAAAACCAAACTGAGTCAGTTCTAGTGCCTGAAGATTACTTCTATCATTGTCTATTATTTCTATGGCAACTCTTTCCATTGTTATGCATATTAGGCTATTCAGACTTATGGGTCTTTAGTTTCTTAGGTCCATTGATGCCTTGCTCTCATGTAGAGGGGTGACAGCTGCAGTCTTCCATTTGTTTTGTACAAAGACTTTCTGGACAATATGGTTAAATAATGACACTAGTAACCCTGATAGGTAATTTTTCATGCTATTTAGGAGGCACCCTGTGATATTATTGGACCCACTGATACAATGTTCTTAGCCTTGGAGAGAGCCTTGAGGACCTGCTCCCTAGTGAGAGCTGAGAGCTTTGAAGTTGGGGCTATTTTCTGAGGTATGTCTTGGGGGGAAGAAGTAAAACCGTTTCTGAATTTGTCAGCCAGTAGGCTTCCTACATCCTTCAATGCAGTATAGATTGCTTCATTTATGATTAATTTAGGGCATTACTATGTAATGCCTTTAAGGTTACAGACATAACTGAAGAAGGCCTTGTGATTGTCCTTGGCCTGGGAGGCTATCTTTGCCCTGAACTTCTTACTTTGCTGGTCATTGCACTTCTTAATTTCTGCCATGATTTTCTTTCTTTTGTTATATACCCTATTAATGCTGAGAATCTACCAGTGTGGTTTGTTTTAAGTTTATTTCACACCTTTTCAAGGGTTGGTACAACTGCCTCAATGCAGTTATAAATGTGAATGTACAATAATTTCATGAACAATTCCACATAGGCACTGGTGTTCTTAGGGATGTGAGCCTTGGAATTTTGTCAAGGTATCACTTAATAGAAGGAAGTTTGTCTTCAAATAACTTTTAAATATACAAAAAATACAAGGTCTTGTTCGGGACATGGATTTTATTTTTATTTTGAAGCAGACAGCTTTATGGTTGAACTTGACCAGCCAGGACATTACACTTGGAGGGAATGCAGTGTTCTCTCATGTTGGTGAAGATCAGGTCAAGGGTATTAATGCCTCTAGTGGGTATATGGACTATCTGCTCCTATGTGTTTGTGCTTAGAAAATCCAGGAATACATGAGACTGAATGTCTGTGGTTATGTATGATTCCCATTTTATGCTGGGGTAATTGAAGTCTCCCATGAGTATGGTATGGGATAAATGGAGAGTGCATCCAGTGCATTTAAGTAGGAACTATGGGTCTCCTGGGTCATAGAGGGAGACCTGTAGCTTGCAAAGATTTGGTTTGGGACTTTTTTCTATGGTAATCTGGACATGGAGCAGCTCAAGCTTGTAATACTGCTTGAGTAGTCTTGAGGTCTGTTTGGTGTTAATGAACATTGAGATACCTCCACCTTTTTTCCCTTCCTGTTCAGTGACTGGTCTAAATATGTGGAAGGCATTATAGCTCTGCACTGCCATGGTGCTCTCTGCATCTCTAAACCATGTCTCAGTAACTGCACAGACATCTTCATTCTCCAGGGTGAGAAGCACTTGCAGGGAGTGGGGTTTCTTGTTTAGACTCTTGGCATTGAGCAGTAATACCTTCATATGTTCTTGAATTGGTTGGACTATATTGGGAGGTTTATCAGGTTGACAATGCCTAAAAAGGCACGGACAAGGTTTTAGCCAATATTCAAGAGCACATAGGAGGCTGGTGCAGACCACATCTGTTCATATTGGGGATCATCCTTGGAGGAAGTAGAATACTGCTCAGTGCAAGGCTCACACCAGACTGGTTCACATGATGGTAGAAGTCCACCATGTCTCTCTTCATGTAGTCCAGGGAGGTATATCTTAGGTCATTTACACCCACATGGACTATGAATGAGTCATACTGGTGCTTGTGGTTCAATGACTTGAGTGCATGCATGATCTGATGGATCTTGGCCTCAGATAGGCAACTAACCGTGATTCTCTCCTTACTCAGCCTGTTGATTGGGACTTTGTGTGCCTCACAATGGAATCTCTTATGTCCAAAATGTTAGGTTGTGAGGTGGTATGCCTTATGGGGTTAGAAGGTGAGGTATCTTGAGATGTGGCTGTAAGTGACCTGGTGGCTACTGTACCAGTATAGTGCTTTTGTGGATGCTGTGGAGACTTATTATGAGTGCTACAGCTAGGAGGTTTTTGTGTTTGGGAAGGTTACATGTATGAGCCTCGACATATGTTGGTCTATGTGACTGGTATATAGTACGTGTGGTGGGTATAGTGTGTGGATGCTACTGACAGCTTGTTTGATATTATAAGCTCTTGTATGTGAGAGCCTTGACTCCAGTGGCATTGTGTAATTTTGTCTCTCACATATCATGTTGTTTTGCTTTAAGATTAGGCAGTTGTTAGTAAACATGAGACAACTGTTACATTGCAGCAGGACACCCATATCCATCAAGGCCAGAGATAGCAGAAAAGTGTATGTTCATTGTTAGAGACTTAGAATGTGTTCTACCAGGGGATGGTACTAGTCATTTTTTTCAGCTAGCTAGCTTGGTTATCAAAGAGTAAAACGCTACAATTTATGCTATTTAAACCTACACTCAAGTATGGGAAGTTAATGCACACATTAGTTGCTCTTAGCGTAGCTAGTTACTGGGAGAATTTCATTTGTTGCTGTATTTGGAAAATTTCAATTCAAGATGTCTTTGTCTATACTAGGCACTGCTAACCATGGCTGGGTGATGAGCAGCTTAGCACAAATGAGACAACTTTATGCAGGCAAAGAAAAACTCTAAAGAAACAAATTAGCCTTTTTGGCCAATCAAAAACTTACACTTTTATGTTATCAGACAGTGAATCCCAGCTAACAACGTATCTGATTACTCTTTCTTGTCACTAGAGACTGCATCAATGTCTTAATGTAAAATCTCCCAGGAATGCATCAAATAAACAAGTTAAAACCGAACAGTAGTGCAGAGCAGTGAAAAATCCAGGCACTTCTGAGCAAAATAAATGAAGGACCGACAAGCAGCACTATTTAGTTCTAGGATCAAGTGGAATATAACAATATCTAGCAGATATGCACTTCTGGATAGATCAGGATTCAAAACAAATAAAGCATTGGTAAAAGCAACAGCACTAAAATCAATGCTTTGTTTTAAACACCTTTGTTGAATTATCACTTGTGACACAGGCAAATTTACATTCGGCACTAAAATCAGTTTTAAGTGTAAATACGCTACATAAAGTACAAAAACATATCAGCGTTTCTTAGAATTTCAAGACAGAGTGCATTTTATCACTAAATATCACCTGTATTATCTGTATCTATCTATCTGGTAACTTGGTGAGTGAAGTGGCCCACGGAAATTTTTCAGCCTAGCCCCAAGCCCACAATCAAAGAAATACACAAAGATGCCACAGAAGATTGTTCACAACAATAAGCAGGGATGCACGTGTAACTTGGATGCACATTTCCATACAAATACTCCTTCATGCCTTTTACTACTATAGAAGACCTAAAAAAGCAACAGCCAAAGCAAAAACGAAAGCAGAGGCAGAATATTCAGTGCACTTTCTACAAGCTTTTATATATAGCATTTACAACTATTTTTTGCCTTCAGATATCTAAATAACATTATACACAAATATATAGTTCTCCTAATTTCTACGTGACTCATCTAATACTTCTTTCCTGCTAAGATACCTTCGTCTCTTACTCGTTCTCACTCCCATAATTTATTTTAATCCTTTCTTTTACTCAGTAACTCAGATTTGTAATTATACTTTTGTCACTGCTTAATGAAATACTATCTTTTAACACTCCCTGTATCTACTTCTCAAGAAAATAAGCTAACATTAACTTCACAGAGTATACTGACTGACACCTATGCAATACTGATAAATCTCATTATTATTGTACAGCTCCGATAAAATGTACTAAGTGTGAATTTTTTGTATGTACAACCTGTGTGTGAATTAACCTATGATTGCAATCTGCTCTATTTTTATATCTTTTACTACTATTGTATTTCAGATGTCTGTATAATTTATATGACACAGTTTGAATGTAAAAGTATTGTAACGCGAGGCTTTTCCCCTTGGGCCTCCGCTGAAAAGGGGTTATCAACCCAGTCGGACTATCCCAATAAACAAATGTAAAATAAATACAAATAAATAAATGTTAGGTATCTAAGAATGCTGTCCAACTTTTAACAATTGCTCCTATAGCATGTACTTCCCTTTGGTCTTAGACAAATATGGCCTCAAGTGTCTTTTAAATGTAGTTATGGTTTTCTGCATTTTTACCCTCCTTGTTATGTCATTTCAAGTTGATGACCTGTCTTGCTGAAGACTTTTCAACTACATATGGTCTGATGAGTGTAATTATCACTTCTTCACTCTCTCTTAGGAAATAAGTTTGTGTTTTTATCTAAATTGTGGATCTGATTGAGGGTAGTAGTTTAGCTGGATAAGGAACATGCTGAGTATTAGTACAGCTTTTTGCATTGAGAACCAGTAGAATTTACCTACATACATTGTGGTGTGTCATTAATTCAATTAATAAACACAGCTAGGGAACCAGTTCCCAGCTAAGCTTTCAACAACACCTAAGAAAGACCACCCATCAAGAGTTGGGAAGGTTTAATCAGCACCGCATATGTGTATGATAGAAATTGTCAAAAAAGAAAGGTGGAGGTGTGGGAGAGGGGTGTGTGCATCAGTAAACTCACTTTAGCTGTCCTGACTGTAATGTAATGCTTTGATTGAGGAATGCACTAGAATGCAGATGTGCAGAGCAATAAAAAAGACTATGCACAACCTTTGATAAGATAAACTCTGTTTTGTATGAAATAAAATCTGCATCCTTGAAGGTACTTTGTTAATTATAACAGAGCCTGCCAAATATGTCAGAAGATACATCGATAGTGTACATATAAATAACATGAATCTGAGAATTTAGACTTTTGCAGATTTCTGAGAAATTATGATCATTGCCTAGTATTTTGCTAGATGTGTTTGTTGACTCTGTTAGATGATTAGAAGTCCATCATTTTATGGAAAGCTTCTGTTAAAATACAGTTTTGCACACATTCTGTGTGAACACAGTGATCCATCCATCCTCAACCCCTTTTTCCCATTTTGCACATGGGGTTGGGGTGTCACTTCAACAGTGACAATCATCTCGAGCCAAGGTTTACACTGCTGGGTGGCTAGCCCTGACGCAGTAGTTCATCTGTACCACCCATTCACACATACAGCCAATTTAGAGTGTCCAGTCCACCTACTGCATGCCTTTGGAATGTGGGAGGAAACCAGAGCACCCAGACAACCACAGGGAGGACATGCAGACTCCACACAGAAGGCAACCCAGCCAAGAATTGAACTGGAGAACCTCTTGTTGTGAGCCGACAATGCTAACTGCTGAACCATTGCAGCCACACCACACGGTGATCGACAAACAATAAATCACCCAATAACTACATTATTTGTGAAGGAGAAAATGAAATTCTCTTTAATGTTTAGCGCTTTCATCCAATACAGGATTTCATCAGAATACATTAAAACAGACAACCACATTATTTAAACCACAACAAGCCAGTGACAACCAACTAACAATCAGAGATTGCCTTATTTTGTTACAACTAATAAGTAAGCGAGGCCAGAATTAGAATCCAACCTCATTTTTAAACAGCAGATCCTGCAAATAATCATTCCTCTGTGCATGTCATAGCCCATAAAAACTGATATAACAAAGTAAGATAACACCTGCTTTAATGCATAACAAACACTTTTGTCAAGAAGCATTTTGTAGTTTCTTGCAAGGTTAAAACAAGTTCTTTGAGAGGCATGACTTGAGTAAACTATTGAAAAGTAATTCAGCATGCATTAATGAATTTAAGAATGCTAATAAGCCCTCTTGTCAGTAATATGTCTGCCCATTCTATGAGAAGTTGTACATATCATTGTAATGTAGAGTGGCCTAGCACAGTTACCAGCATCAGTAAGAATTGTCATCCTGTTAATGTAATTCCTATTGAAATTGTGTCTTTTTGAAATGATAGTGAATGGGGGGAATTTAATAATGCCGACACATTTTTTTCCATGTAGGCATCACTCTGCGTTGCTAACATGGGTGCAAACATTTTTAAATTCATTAAGCCCTACTGAGTGGCATGCATGAGCGCACCAACATCGGAACTTCTGTGGCATGCAAATCACCTCATAAGCAGGTGAATCTCATGCAAATCATGCAGGTAGAGTATGTTGGCAGTATCATCTTAAGGATAAGAAAGTCGGGTTAAACATACATTTACAAAGGAAAATAAACACATGTGAAGGCAATCAATTTGGTTATAAACGGAAGAGGGGAACAACCCTCGCTTCCTCCTTTGTTATAAAGCACATGGTCATGTGACCTCTCTTGACCTATCCACACCAACGACGTCAGTGTAAGAGCACACATATGATTATTCACTCTCTTTTATTATTATCAGCCAACACCCCCACTTGCTCTTATGCTGTATACAAATACATTTTAAGAACATATTTTGGATAACTTTTTCTTCACATTGCAAATACGTAATACATGAACTTTTCAATCTTCGATTTCATAGCAGATTTAGTAACGATATCTGCAACTTTGTCCGTTGTTGGGCAATATTCAATGCTTATTTTGTCATCATTAAGTGCTGACCTAACAAAATGATACTTAATGTCAACATGTTTACATCTCTGTCGGCTTACTGGATTTTTTGACAAAGCGATTGCTCCTTGATTGTCCTCAGATATTGTTACTGGCACATACTGGCACTCTCCATCCATTCCACTCACCAGCTGCACAAGGTGCAAACTCTCTGGTGTTGTTGCTGCTAATGCCATGTACTCTGCCTCACGTGTAGATAAAGCCACCGTTTGTTGCTGCTTTGATTTCCATGAAATAGGCCCGTCTCTATTAAGACTAAAGCAATATCCTGTTGTACTACGTCTATCGTTTTGATCTGTTGCCCAATCTGCATCACCATATGCTATAAGCTGGAGTTTCCCTTCACTTTTCTTGTAACACAGCTCTCTGTCCAATGTACCCTTTAAGTATCTCAACAAATGTTAGGCTAGTGTTAAATGTGATTCACTCGGTTGTGACAAATATTGTGAACGTTTACTTGCAATCCAGCTAAGGTCAGGTCTTGTGCTTGTCATAACATATATCAAACTACCCACAAGCTCACGATATTTTCTTGGATATGTAGATTCACTGTCAAATTCAAAGTTTGTTTTTTCTTCCGAAGGGGTACTTCTTACTTTACAATTAGACATAGCAAATTTCTCAAGAATTTTCGTGATGCACCTCTTTTGGCTCATCTTTACTTCACCACTATTCTGGGTAAAGTCAATGCCTAGAAAATGTCTTAGCTTTCCCAGATCTTTCATTTTAAATTTAGCTTTGAGCATTTCTTTTACATTGCTTAGTAATTCATTGTCACTAGCTGCTATAATGAGATCATCAACCCATATAATTAGGACTGTTTTCTTATTTTCAGCCTGTCTAGTGTATACACAATGGTCTGCGGGGTTTGGATAAAACTGTTTTCACAGAGATAATCATACAACATTTTGTTTCAGTTACGCCCTGATTGTTTCAATCCGTACAATGACATTCAGTTTACAAACCAATTTTTCATCATTATTTGATTTCTTTTCAAAACCTTCAGATTGCTCCATGTACACATCACAGTCTATAGGAGCATGTAAATAGGCCATTTGTACATCCATCTGGTGCAATTCTAAATCGTACTGAGCTGCCATCTGCATTAGACTTTGTACAGATGTCATACTTGCAGTTGGAGCAAATGTTTCATTGTAATCTATACCAGCGACTTGACTGTAGCCTTTAGCCACATATCTTGCTTTGTAAGTCTCGGCATTATCTGCATTGTCTTTTACAGTGAAAACCCATCTACCCCCCACTGCATTTTTATCTTCTGGCAGTGTGGTGAGTGTAAATGTGTTGTTTTCCTTTAAAGACTTAAGTTCCTCCTTCATAGCTTCGACCCACTTTTCCGAGTTAGACAAAGTCATGGCTTTCTTTAAAGCTCTGTGGTGTGTTGCATATTAATCGGTAACAATAGTCAACATTAACTATCACATAACAGTCATTTTTAACTTTACATTCATAGTCCTTCAAATATGCAGGTAGTTTTCTCTCTCTTTCAGAGTAGTGTGTATCCTGCCTTTCCTCTTCTCATCTTATTCTTATGTCTCCATCATTTATTATAGATTCAGTGTGATTCACTTGTATTTCTTTTGTGATTTGACTGTCAGCTTTTGATTCTGACTTAACATGCACACTTCTTCTGGTATTCAAATCTTCATCCATCGCTTCTGGGTCTGTCTGAATCTGGCATTCAGCTACATTCTTAGTAATGAACTGACTAACCTGTGTCTAAGGACCCTTCCTGTGTCAGGATAATAGACCAGATATGATGGGCTGTTTTTATCATATGCGACAAAAATCCCCTTATCACATCTTGGGTCTAACTTCTTTTTATCTTGTCTGTATGCATAACACACTGATCCAAATTCTCTCATCCTTGAAAGATCAGGTTTCTTTCCTGTTAGCATGAAGAATGGGGTCTGCCCCACACGCCTGTTATAACATCTGTTGTGAATAAAAGCAGCAGTCATTATTGCATATGTCCACAACTCTTTAGGTAAGTCACTCTATCAACATACACCTTGCCATTTCGAACAGTGTTCTCCAGTTTGTCTCTGCTGTCCCATTCTGATGGGGTGAGTAAGGTGCGGATGTTTCGTGTCTTGTAACATTTTTACTCAGTAGTGACTGAAAGTCGTTCGACATGAACTCATTGCCAGTATCTGATCGGATACACTTTACCTTCCCATAAGGGGCTGAATCTGCAATACACTTTTCAGTCGGCTTGACTGTATCACTCTTGGCTTTCAGAAAGTAAACAAATATTACACCCAAGTAGTCATCAGTAAATGCTAAAGTGTACTTAAAGCCATCTTTTGCTACTGGCTCAATTGCCTGCCAAATCAGTATGGACTAGTTCAAACACAGCTTTTGCTCTTGCATTTGGTTCTCTGTTTCTGCCCCGTACAAATTTCCCTTGCATGCAGGTTTCACAATCAAGATTAGGTCTCTCAACTTTACCTTTAATTTTCATTCCTTTTACCACTTTTTCTATTTTTGACACATCTTCGAAATTACAGTGACCAAGCATTTTATGCCATGCTTAAATGTCATAACAGCTCTGAGATGCATCGTAATGTATCTCTCTATCGTTTTCTTCATCATATGTCTAAATAATAGAGTCTATCACACTCAATTATGTCAAACCTAGCGCAGTTTTTATATGTGTCTAAATAATAGAGTCTATCACACTCAATTATGTCAAACCTAGTGCCGTTTTTATATGTGTCTAAATAATAGAGTCTATCACACTCAATTATGTCAAACCTAGTGCCGTTTTATATGTGTCTAAATAATAGAGTCTATCACACTCAATTATGTCAAACCTAGTGCCGTTTTTATATGTGTCTAAATAATAGAGTCTATCACACTCAATTATGTCAAACCTAGTGCCGTTTTTATATGTGTCTAAATAATAGAGTCTATCACACTCAATTATGTCAAACCTAGTGCTGTTTTTATATGTGTCTAAATAATAGAGTCTATCACACTTAATTATGTCAAACCTGGTGCCGTTTTTATATGTGTCTAAATAAAAGAGTCTATCACACTCAATTATGTCAGACCTGGTGCCGTTTTTATATGTGTCTAAATAATAGATTCTATCACACTCAATTATGTCAAACCTGGTGCCGTTTTTATAGATGAGTTGGTCCTGGCCTTGTTTAAAGTTGATCAAGTCCCCCTTGGACATTGCTGCCTTAACAGAAAAAATGCTTTGTGGATACGTCGGGATAAACAGTGCCGGAGTCATCATCACCTTTACTTTGTGCCCCTCTGTGTTTAGCAGCCATATCTCTGCATTACCTCTCTTCTGTGCGACCCCACAGGTTCTCGTCCCGTCAGCTAATTCCACAATGTGTTCCTACAGTTGGAAAGTTGCATCCAAGTGTTTAACCTTTTTCAGGTTGTTAATTATGTGTGATGTGGTGCCAGTGTCCACCATTAATCCCTTCTGTTTTAATTCATGAATCTGATGATCATTTATTCTGAAGACATATGTGTGATCATCCGCATCAGTTGCTTGTTTCACATTATCTTTCTTCTTTTGTCTACAGTTTCTGTTCCTGTGTCTAGAGTTTTTACACAAACTACACCACTGTCTCTGGCCTTTATATTCTCTCTGGCATTCTTGTGCCTTGTGTCCCTTTTGGCCACAGCTATAGCATATAATCTCTGCTTTTACTCTTTTCCCAAGGCCACTCACTTTCATCACATTATCATTACTTACATTGGCATTAAATTTCTTGGTATGTTCATAGCTTCTCAACCTTGTTTTGAACTCACCAAAGCTCAATGTATTATCATCTTGCGTGATGTGGACTGCAAATGGTTTAAAAGTTTCAGGCAACCCATTCAGAATCATTGCAATTAGTAATCCATCACTGAGCTTCTCCCCAGCATTTCTAGGTGCCATAATGGCCGTTTCAGCCCTAATAATATAATAATATAGTCTGTTGCACTTTCACTGATAGCCTTCTGGAGGCTTGTTAATTCAGTGTATAGGCTTATTACCCGTGGTTTCCCTTTCCCGGCATAATGGTCTCTCAGGATCTGAAGCACTTCTCTACCATCATCTGCGGCTTTTCTCATGATGAGGGACAAACTTTTGTCATCTAAGAACTGTATTAGTTCTGCATATGCCTCCTCATTTTTCTCATCATCGTCTTCCTCATCATTCTCGTCATCCTCTGCATCCTGCTGTACATTTCACAAAATGGTGTCTTTCAGCCCTAGCAAATGCAGGTGCCCCAGAAACTTTGTCTCCCACAATTCGTAATTCTTTTCATCTCGTCAAAACATAGTCTATGCCATCTGCTTCCTACTTCCCTCCTGGGCCCATAACCTGTTGGCGGTATCATCTTAAGGGTAAGAAAGTTGGGTTAAGCATACATTTACAGAGGAAAATAAACACACGTGAAGGCAATCAATCTGGTTAAAAGGGGAAGAGGGGAACAACCCTCGCTTCCTCCTTTATTATAAAGCACATGGTCATATGACTTCTCTTGACCTCTCTACACCAACGACTGTAATGTAAGAGCACACATACGATCATTCACTCTCTTTTATTATTATCAGCCAACAGAGTGATCCAGCAAGCAGATAGGCAGCTCTGCAGACCCCGTGTCAGTGTCCGTAGTGTACACAGAAAATTTCCATGTACAGGACTGTAGACAGACAAAAGGGGCTGGAAAAATGTAGGTAGATAGACTAAAATGGCATAGCAAACACAGATATGAGCAAAACTATTCTCTGTGTCTTCCAAAAGTTACAGTGAATATATTAAATAAATTATTTTTTTTTAATAATCTTAGCATGTTTGCACAGTGTGCCACAATGTGCAAACATGCCTACTGAAGTCCCAGTTGTCTCAGTTGGCAGTGTTCCAGTGTTAGCCTGTCTGAGAAGAGAACAATGGTGCAGGACTGAGTTCTCCGGTCTAATAGATAGGGGGTTGTCAATGCTGCTTTCCAGCTGTTGGTAAGAGGGAAGTAAAGGTTCAGGACAGCACACATTAAGGGATATTACATCTGTGGAATGCAATTGACTTGACATGGGTGTGCAATGCACATCTATGTCATACTGCAATAAACAGAGGGGAGTTAATACTTCCACACGGGCATTGGTCTTACATTAGCTTTGGCTAAAAAAATACTAGATTGCTGATATTTCACAAAGGTGTCGGGGACATTTTTTTTCAAATGTTCAAACATGGACAGTAAACACAGGTAAAAACTGCAGAATAATTCACAGTGGACTTGGTAAAGAAGGTTGTAAACACAAGTTTCAGAAAAGAAAGGATTGATTAGTAGATGTAATAACCAGGGTCATAATATAATGTGAATAAACTGCAGGAAAGTGTAAATGAACAGTTGGAATATATGAAAAGTTTCCACTTTCTGAAGCTACCCACCTGTGATGGTCTGTCTTTAAAGAGTGGAAGCATAGAGATAATAGCTGAGATCTGTACCAGTAAAATGCTTAACTGGAATACAGTTGAAAGCCAGTCAGGACTAATTCAGAGTCCCTGCTATATGTGTCTTAAGTAATTAGAGAAATACTAAAAGAATATAAAAGATTTTCATCTGTCACGCTTGAACTACTAGTAATTGACATTCATTTTTGACAGTTTTACTGTCTGAATGCCTGGTTATCTCCTGGAAGGTTACATTTCAGGTATACTATAATGACTTTCCATAATTACTGTTCATACAAAAACTGTCTGGTTAGGTGACTCAGTCAGAGTCACGCAGTAGGCAAATGGAGGTAGAAAGATGCAAACCCTCTACTTTTGGCTACAGAAGGCAGTTCATTAAGAGTCTGGAGCCTTAAGCAACAACCAGAACTTCACTCATTTCTTTATTTTTTTCAAATCACTGAGGATTACAGTCCGTTAATAATGCCAGCCACACATTAGAGTTTTATATAACTTTTTGCTCAGAAAATACATGTTCGCTTTTAGACCTGTGCTCCCCAAATTATTTTTAGCTTTGTCTAAAATTCTTGGGCAACACTCATGATCTAGGATGCCTTTATGTGTATTTTTAGAGACAGTAAGCAATAGGTCAAAATAAATTCACATACTTTCATTGTATAGATGATTAGTCAAATACAAGCCTCCCCACTGACACAAAGACAAGGTGCCAGTCTGTGCCCGTACCAGTCCATGCTTATTAATGCCAATA
>NC_056725.1:1679273995-1679281495 GCF_019279795.1 Protopterus annectens | reverse complement strand
AATGGTGCCCTGGTGATATCGCCATAACATTTCCTGAACTAGACCAGCTAAACAATAAGAAATAGATGGTAAATGACAACAGCTTCGTAGTTACAATGCCTAGCCCAAATTCCCAGTTGCTCCAAAGCACTGTCTGGTTAAGTGACTTGCTCAGCTTCACATAGAAGGTAAACAAATGTGGAAAGATTCAAGCACTGTACCCTTGCCACAGAAATCAAGTCATTAATAAGGTGAAGCTTTAGTTCTTTGTTCCACCTGCCAGAGTAACAGCTTTTGGCTGAAATCCTTTACACTGAGGTATTGTACAGAAGACTGCATGACAGTAAAATGCAACCATAACTACAAAATGGACAGTTGTTATCATCACTCCAAATAATGCAATCTGCATGACCTGACAAATGGCAGCCCCTTTTCAGTTGTGGGAGGCTCTAAAGAAGGTAGTGCAAAAATATGTTATTTATTTATTATTTATTTATTTCCAGTTTGAAGACGGGGAAAGTCCACTGGGCCCTGGGAGCCCATTTTCAGTGGAGGCCTGGGGAGAAAAGCTCCAACTATAGCAAACATTACAAAATAGAAAACAAAGCAAAATATAAACAGAATATATACAGTAGATAAGAAATACAATTATTAATATTTACATATCAAAGAATAGTATTTACAAAATTGTTCCGAGAAAGGCAGTTGTCATTGTTATGGAGATGGAACATGCTTAGACTACTAAAATATAACAATGTTTAGACTATATTGCACAATCCAGGCCTATCAATGAATTAATTCATTCTTAAATGCAATGATTAAAGAAAGGCAGAAAGGCAGTCTAAATGTTGCAGCAGCTGTTCTTCAATAACCCGCAAGTTATACAAAAATCAGAAATACTACTGCATACAGCACATTAGCTTTTTTTTGGGGGGGGGGGCTGCTTACATGCTTGTATTGCACCTACATCTCATTTTTGCCTTCCCTATATATTCTCTGTCATTAAGAATAGCTATCCCATCTACCATAACTCAGTAGAGGGCTGACCTATTTGAATGGATAATAATGCTGTATTGTTGCAGCATATACCTCCAGAGTAAACAGAGCCTGACTGTGGACAAATGGGGCCCTATGCAAGGTAATGAATCAAGTCCCTGCCGGCCGTACCAATATCATATCACTTGGCCGTCTCTACCCAATTACCATCAACACTGCTCAAATTTGTCAGTATACATACTATGTTTTCTTTACTTTTACAATTACCACAGAGATTTTGAGTTCATTTAAAAACTTTCACTTCAAATTTTATAGAAAAAACACTGACAGCTATTTTCTAAACAAATCAAAGCACTCACATTGAAAACAGACCCAGCATGGGAAACAGAAACTTATTTCCCTTGAAATTCACATTTAGTGAAAAAAATGCATCTGGCAACCCCACTACAAGGGATGCGCTGGGATTCATACTCAAATAACATACAATGAGGTACTAATTAGTGTCTGTTAAAGGTGCAGGATTTCAAAAGACAAATGTGTAATGCATTTGCTAACATCTTGAGACACCCCACTGGACACAAGCATCACTTTTCCTGAGCAGCCCAGGAGTACTGTCTGGTGAAGTAACTTGGCAGAGTCACACACAAGACAAATGGCTGGGGGAATCACCCATGTACTACAGGTCATAGCCCTACTTGGTAAGTGCTGAGCAAGCTGTTGTAACTCAAACACACTGAATTTCATACATACCTGTATACATACCTCTCAACCTCTTAGAGCAAAAAATCTGGACAAAACCATAAATAATGGGCAGACAAAGGCCCAGAAATAGGGACAATTTTTAAATATTGTTCTTACAAACTTAGGAAGTTGACATAATAACAGGTTTTGCATTAGCATAAATTTTCTGAAGGGTATGAAGTCTGAAACTCAAATGTCTGTTGTTATTTTCTGACTTTAACCCTCAGTGATTTGCCAATGGTTTGCCAGAAAACCACAATTTTATGAGAATTGGGCTAAAAACATTAAAGAAAAATCTGGGCATTCTGCAAAAATCTATACAGTTGAGAGAAGTGTGCCTGTAAAAACAGCTAAATGGAAAATGTATTCATAGTTGAAATATTAACATTAAACTTGCTGTCCAATTTATTCACAGGAAGCCAATTATCACATCCAAATCAATTCCTTACTTTAAGCCATAAGTACTTTGGTTTATAGTTAGTTACTAGACTTGCAGCCCATTGAGGACCCTAGGCCATATTTCTAGCTGTCCCAAAGTACTGTGTGGTTAAGTGACTTTCGCAATTACAGGGCATAAATATGAAGCAAAATCAGAGCTGTACTATAAGACCGAAGACAGATAAGAGCAGAATAATATAAATCACTTAACATGTTAACAGCGTAACAGAGTTTGCATTGGCATGTAATTTGTTGACTTATCTTCTCTTAACCAGGTTAGTCCACCTAGGCTACTGGTTTCTTTTCAAGGGAGACTCAAGGTGGTATTTATACTACAAGGGGAAATTTTACCAGGGCATCAGAGACCTTCCCCCTATTCTTTTCAACAGGTGCTGTGGGCTCTTTTACATCCACCTAAGCTACTACCAAGTCAAGCAAATGGGTCCTTGGTTTACCATATAGACTAAAGGAAGACACAGTGAAAACTGCAGCAGTACGTTACACTGCAGTGCATGGAATGTCAGCATTCCATCTACCTGGGGTGGGAGTAGAACCCACAGCCTTCTACACCAAAAGTACCAAAGGAAGGCATGTTACCTGTTGCACCACTGACAGACACTGTGGCTACAACCCTATGAAACTCTGTGACTGACACTGGCAGACTGTAATCCTTGATAATTTACAAATCAAACAAGTTAAAGGAGGTCTTGCAGTCAGTGTGGAGGGTTAAGGCTCTTGCTCTCCAGTAGTTAAAGATTTGACTCTGAGCAAAATCATATAATTAGACACTGCCCCTAAATTAAACGCCCCCCCCCCACACACGCACACACTGTTGGTGACAACTCTCTCTGCTGCAAGTCCATACCTGCTGCTGCATTTCCAGCTGTAGTCATGCCTGGGGTTATCATGTGGTTGGCTGCTGCATTTCCAGCTGTAGTCATGCCCGGGGTTATCATGTGGTTGGCTGCTGCATTTCCAGCTGTAGTCATGCCCGGGTTATCATGTGGTTGGCTGCTGCATTTCCAGCTGTAGTCATGCCCGGGGTTATCATGTGGTTGGCTGCTGCATTTCCAGCTGTAGTCATGCCCGGGGTTATCATGTGGTTGGCTGCTGCATTTCCAGCTGTAGTCATGCCCGGGGTTATCATGTGGTTGGCTGCTGCATTTCCAGCTGTAGTCATGCCCGGGGTTATCATGTGGTTGGCTGCTGCATTTCCAGCTGTAGTCATGCCCGGGGTTATCATGTGGTTGGCTGCTGCATTTCCAGCTGTAGTCATGCCCGGGGTTATCATGTGGTTGGCTAATAATGTTGCTACTATTCAAATCTCATGCTGTATCTTTGCATTTCTGGAAGTAATTGCACCTGCATCTCATTTCAGAAATGCTGTTATTCAAACTCTGCTGCTACTTGTATTTCTACAAATAGTCGCATCAACATCCTAACACTGAGATTTGTTTAAAGATACATCTTACTGGGGTTTAGCTGATTTGATATTTTTTGCTTCTAAAGCAACACTAGCCAATGTGCCCTAGGCAGCTGCCTAGGTTGCTCAGTGCTAGATCTAACTCTCTCTCTCTCTCTCTATATATATATATATATATATATATATATATATATATACTTTAATCAAAATATCCAACTGTCAATATTGCTAAGTCTGACAACAAAAGATAAAGACTGTGAACATTGACTTAACACTATACACGTGCAAGGAATACCACTCACAACATGGAAACAAACTACACAATATATACTAAACAAGATCACACTATACCAGGGAAAGGGCATATTCCCCATCCTCGGGTGTTGTGTGATCGTGCACACTTGTCGGCCATCTCTTTAGTATAGTATGTGATGTTGTTTCTGCTCTCAGGAATTTAGTGAAGCGGGTTTACATGAGTATGTGTGGATTGATCATCACCATCATATCTTACTCCATATGTGTAGAAGTCTGTACTTGTACTCCAGCACTGATTTACTGTATGTTGTGTTTTTTTTCTTTTCTCCACATTTGTGCCACTTTGGAGTTGGTATATACATATATATATATATATATATATATATATATATATATATATATATATATATGTAAGTAGGGTGTAGATGGCAGCAACACTCCTCACATGGGGGTGAAGGAGATATTGCCACCCTACAAGAATAGGTTTTTATGATTCATTTGTTTTGTGGAATGTTTTCAATTAATTGAGATTTAACCAAATGAGTTTTCAATTAATTGTGCTTATTGAGTTCTTATTCAGTGAAATGAACTTTCAGTGAAATGGTATACACCCATATATATATATATATATATATATATATATATATATATATATATATATATATATATGTGTGTGTGTGTGTGTGTGTGTGTGTGTGTAATTTATTATTTTATTTATTATTTATTTATTAGCATTTGCTTACCAGGATGGATTCTGGGCACAAAGTGTAACTCTTTTAAGCATGGGTCCAGGGAGAAAAGCTCCAATACAGATATAACATGCATCATTTAAAAACATTGCAGTCTAAGTCATAAAGTACAGGGGAATAACATTACATGCTGAAATCACAGAGCGACATATATATCTATAGCTATATATGTGAGTGAGTGTGTGTGTGTGTGTGTGTGTGTGTGTGTGTGTGTGTGTGCGTGTCTGTGTGTGTGTTACTTGTGCTTTATTATGGAGAGGTACTCTTTGAGAAGTAAACATACTGCTCTTCGCAATAAGGCTGGCTTGAGCCAGAGAATCAAAAAAGTCCAGTGGATGAAGTGAGTCCCACAAATTATAAGAGGCTGCTCCCAGGTCAGTATGTCAGTGTTAACTTATGGGAATCATTACAGACAATGAAAACAGCACATTCCACACAGCATGTACTGATCTCTGTACATACATCAAGACTGCTTTGTGGCCCTGTAGCTTCACTAAAAAGAGATTTTAATGGTGTCTTCCACCAGGATGATTTGTATTCAAAACATACACTACATGCATATGTTAAGGAGCTCTTGGTTTCCAACTGTCTGACTAGACTCCTATGTTCCTCTCCTTTTGAGTTGTTGGAGGTGTCTAGAATGTGGTTAGAGACCTCTGGTGTCCAGTCTATTTATCATCAGTCTCTTTGCCTCTGAAATGTCCTCTCTAGTGGTGAAGGAATCCCTGGTACTGCTGGGTCTTAAAAAGGCTCTCAAAAGTCATTCATGTACTTTGGCAAATTATATTAATTACATTTAGTACTATTTTATCCTCTTTATTTTAGCACCAGTACTCATTTATTGTTTATTGTTCATATTTTACTTATCTGGTATTATTTATGTATGTTTAATTGCGAAAGCACCATTATAAATATGAAATTTGAACACTACAACTTTAAGAACTTTCAAAATGCATTTGATAGGCATCTCCCATTGATTCACATGTGCTTAATTTGGTATGCTTAGGAGTCGGTTTATGTTGGCATATTCTTAGTTTGTCTGCTGCTAAGGTTTGCCTTCCCTCATTCTTGCAGGATGCAAGGCTTTTCACATAGATTGCAGTGGCCCTCAAAGCTCTTCAACAATTTCTTTAAACAAAAGAGATTCTCACAGAAGGCAGCTTTTGCCACACTAAGTATCTACTAGTCTATGGTCTGGAGTGCTGTACAAACTATTTATCATTGTGGTAACCCTCTTCTGCTTAACTGTAAATATCAACTAGACCAAGTATTGTCCTGTACTGATTGCATTGTCTATTAGTACCTATTTGTTGCCTTTTTCTGCTTGTATTCCCATACAGTGCTCTGTCTTAGGCATTGATTGTAACTGCAACACCTGTTGGAACGAGTTCACCTGCGTGGTTAAACACCAACATAAAATTAAGCACTGACTTGTAAGCAAAAGGAAGGTGAATGAATTAAACCCTAAACCATGTGATATAGCATGTTAATGACACGTAACCATAATACTCTGTGCTAAGTGCCAGTCATGCACAACTGCTATACACTGGATAGCAATCCACTATGTAAATCTACATCTGTAATAACCTGAAAGCTAGGGGTTTCTCAGTTTACTGGTTGTTAATTTGCTGTTCTTTGATTGTTATGATCATCTAGAAAAGGATCTGGGACTATCAATCACATCTAATTAGTAGATGCAATTTATTTGGATTTGATCAAAGCATTTACTACATGTGCCTTATGTTTCAGGAGTGTGTAACACACACTGAAGCCTACAAAGGCTTCTGATTGGCTAATGTGGCAGCTATTACCTTTGTTTTCAAGACTGAGTCAGACTTCATCTAATACTGCATAAGTGCCTTATTCCACATCAAAGAAAAAA
This sequence comes from Protopterus annectens, assembly GCF_019279795.1. Classification (NCBI taxonomy): domain Eukaryota; kingdom Metazoa; phylum Chordata; order Ceratodontiformes; family Protopteridae; genus Protopterus; species Protopterus annectens. The sequence goes on along the minus strand of NC_056725.1, from coordinate 1,679,275,032 downwards.
TGAAATGTGAGGAAAAAAATGAGCAACTGAAAAGTCTGCACTACAAAATGACCTACAGCAACAACAATCATCAGGCTTTTCAGTACTGTTACCCAACTTTCCCTTAATCCTTCAGCTATGCATTAATCTATTAGAACTTATGGACCATATGAAGCAGATGTAGAGGTGAGGAGCTTATTTACTGATAGGTGGGGTACAGGTCAGCACTCAGGGTGAACCGATATGCTCAGAGAATTTCTGGTGCTGGATCATAGGTGCTGTTCTTACTTGTCTTCAAAGAAAGATAAGGCTGCAGGCAATCCAAGCTTGCTAGCAACATTAAAACAGATGTCTGGATATGTTTGTGTATATGTGAATGTCTTTATGTGTGTATAGGTGTGGGCATATGTGCACATGTGCTTGGTTGTGGGTATGTACATGTATGTACATATGCTTGTGTACATGGGTGTAGTTACGTGCACATGTGTGGATATGTGCATGCACGTGCATGTATAAGTGTGTGCTTGATACAAATATGGATTTCTTAGTTGAAGAACAGGACATCAGAAAATGTAAAATCAACTGATACAGGCAGAATATCTTTACGTTCAAGAGAAAACAAGTATTAGTCTGGAGGTCCAAATTTCACAAACTAGAGAATTTTTTTTTTCACTAAAATAATAGTTCTTACAATCACCTGTTTTCAAGTGCCAGAACTAAGGATATGATGTCTATAGTGGTCATAAAGAAGAATGCTTTTCCAAACCCTGTGAAAAATCTTTTTTTGACCATATATCCCAATTTTTGTACTCAGCCATTCCATTTAAATAATTGCCGGACTTTACTGTGTCAGTTGGCACCAAGTAAACCCTATCAATTTTCAGGTCATCAGATAAATAGACAACATAAGAAAGGCTATAGATAGCTTCATAACTTGAGTGAGAAACATAATGGGTTTATCGTTATAGTTTAGAGTGAGCCTTGAGCATAACAGAAAGGGCAAACACTGGGCCACAATGTGATGAGCAGCTTTGAGAACAATAAGCATGAAGTAATAC